>NC_048897.1:52638485-52776623 GCF_011077185.1 Oxyura jamaicensis | reverse complement strand
GCTGTCCCTGTGTACCACACATTGAGCAAATCCTAGCTACTCCTTTACTAACGTATTGGCCTTTTGTGACAAGGATGCAGAAAGCCATTTCGATGTGCTGCTGTAAGAAACACCAGGTCTGTAGGTAAGGGGATGCCTGTTGTGAAGTCCCGTATTCAGGCCAAAAGGCTGGCCCGCACTTCACCACGTGGATACCAGCGTTATGTGAAAGGAGCAGAGATTACAGACAACTGAAAACTGAAATATTAGGGGAAATATACAGCTTCTCATCTAATTTTCTTGACATCTTAAAAAAAGAACATTACACTCCAAAGCCAGGCCTGTGACATGCTGCAGTTACGTAAAACAAAGCCGAGTCAGCACATCCCTTTCCAGGTCAGCAAATCCAAAGACTTCGATTTGCTTCCCCGAAAGTTTTTAGTACGTGTGTCCCTCTGGTTTTGGCGCAGCAGATTACTGGGCAGTTTCACCCACTGAGCGTGGGCAGAGCAACGAGGGCACCTCCAGAGGGTGACGGCCGGTCCTTTGGCCTCCCAGTACATCCCATTTCGGTAGGCTGGAGGGATCGCTTTTAATTAGAGTGATATTTAGTTCAGGTCAAACGACTCCTAATGATGCGAGTTCAGCCTCGCGGTGAACCTAGCTTTGCCAGTTACACTCATAACCCTGCGGAAGAAGGAAATGAGGTTTGTGTGACAAGACTGCTTCTCTGTGGCCAGGCAAATGCCACGGATAGCGCTCCTAACTTGTGCATCTGCACCGGGTGAATGCCACACCACAGCTACACACCCAAACTTTGATTTCACCTTCAGAAAAATCAGTATTGTCCAAGAAACACGGAATTTTATCAATAAATTACTCATAATGTTTAGTAAGAAGTATCTGTAGAACAAAAGCAAACTGAAAACTTGCACAATTTACTGAAAAGAATAATAATCGTGCTGTTCCAAAACAATGGATTTATAGAAATACTTTTGCTCTAAGCCAAATGCCACACTGCACAGAGACGGTCACCTCTACCCGCTCCTGTTCCATACACAGCACTGCAGCAGGACCTCATTTTTGGTTTGGGGAAAAAAAAAAAAAAAATAGAAAATTTATCTAAACCTATCTTTCTCCTGCTTTATTACTTTCTGGGTCACAACCACGTGCCCTACTCGCACCTTGAGGCATTGGCGATGCCTGAGCCGAGCAGAGGGCTGTGCTCCGCTCAGAGCCCCGCTCCTGGGCTGCTCCTCTGCTGGGGAGCGAGCCACAGGGGGGTTAGCTGGGATGAGGGGTGCTTGTACAGCTTCAAACAGATCTACAGGGAAGACGGAGCACAGCTTTGAAAAAATGAACCCCTCAATTGTCAGAAAACAGTTAACTGAATCAAGCCCATGAAACAAGAGAGCTGAGAGATGAAGGCCACGTATGGGTATGATTGCGTAGCACCACAACAGCTCACACGTCAAAGGATAAAGCAATGTATTCCACATTACACACACACAGAAAAAAAAATGATACAAGCTTAAAAAGAGAACAAAACAACCCAGCCAGCTAAGAGCTGGGAAGGGAGCACAGCAGCCCCCCTGTTGCCACGCAGTGCCCTGCGGGCGCTCAGCCACCCACTCCATGGGATGCAGCAACCACTCAGGGCTGCTCATCTGTGCTCTGCCAGCGCTCAGAGCAGCAGGTGTTGCTTCTTGTACCTCGCAGGCATCCCATTCAGACTCAGAAACGCTTTGATACCTTATCTGCCCATTCGGGAGAGCCAAGAGAGCGGCGGTTCTGTAAGGAGTGGTTCAAAACCAGAGAGATTTTGTGTTTGTGCATGGATACAAGCCTGTGCTCTATTTTACGTATAAATAACGTGTGGGTATTTATGGATTCATTCACAGCCAAAAAGTTAGACCACTTCTGTGACTTGTAGTGGTTATGCACCATCCAAAAACAGTATCTCAAAACTGCCGTTTGCAATGGGGGCTGTGGGCCAGGGCCAGACCTAGGGACAACCAGGGCAAAGCAGCAGGCACGGACTGCTCTTCATCTCTCCAGAGGGGATGAGCTGGATGGACACCAGAAATACCAGACAATGACGGCTGTTTCCAGAAGGGCTTGTTTTCTTACAATGAAAAACAACTTAAGTCTTATTGCAAAGTTATCCTATGGAACAGAAAAAACATGCATGCACCTTCCTGCCGTTATTCAAATGGCTGTAATATCAAATATATCTTTCTAATACTCCTAAAGTCAAACTCAAGGTGTAAAATGACTCTTTAGTCTCACACGAAAAGAGTATTACCCCCAAAAAATGCTTTTAGTGGCATTTATAGGATTATATCTTGAGTATATTGTTCTTAGAAGTATTACATATTACTACTGATGCAGTTTCTTGAGGGCTGAAACATTAAACAGTGGCCCATAAGTACTTTTTAAAATGACAGTATTTACCTGGAATAGCATATTTGGTTTCCAAAACTCATAATTTCACAGGAAATAAAATTTTAAAAAATAGTTTTTTTTTTGTTTTTGTTTTTGTTTTTTTCTATTTTCTTTATGAAACTCATGATACTTGGGGAAAAGTAACATTCCAGGAAAACATAGCTTACTATTTTCTTGCAACTATTTCTAAGTACTAGCTAGCTAGAACCAAGCCAGACTCTACTCCTTTACTCTTCCATTAAGACCCATTAACATTCCCCACGTATTTCCCATAACAACAAACATCCTTTCGAGGCTGCACATACCCTGCAGTATGCCCTGTGAGGAGCATTCTGCCTAGTAAATCTAGCAGTGCACTGTGCCCCAAGGCGTCACGATGGCTGGGGCCAGCTGAAGGTGTGCTGAGCACCTTCAACAAATGGCCCATGGCCTGCCAGCGTCATCACACGGCACGTGCTGGCTGCTGCGTAGAAGCTGCTCTACAATTTATAGTATTTATACTCACCTGTCCAGTGTGTCAGTGGCAGAACCTGCTCTCCTGATCTAATCTCTTTAACTTGAGAAAGGCAAAATTGCCCAGCAGGTTAAAAAAAATATATATATACACATACATTTTTAGCTTTTCCACCCCATGCATCTGTCACGTTCACATATAATCCACCGAAGATTTGAAACACAGCACAATAGAGGAAGGACTTTAGATTATAAATACCTGAGATGAAATAATGACTTGGAGAGAAGTGGGTCAAATTTAATCTCTGGATTAAATTATCAGCACTGGAAAATGATTTCGTCCCAAACATCCCCAAAAACATCTTTTCTAATCAGCATTCATGAGAAACTGAAGGGTAAACAAAGCATTTAGAGATTTCAACTATTAATGTTCTTTCTCATTAGATTAATAATTGCAGAAAATTATCCACCTCCTATTTTAGATGATCCTAGAGACTTGGCATGGAGAGGAAAAATAGTTTATTTCACAGCTTGCCTTCAGCTTCTAAAGCACTGAGGTTAGCACTCCTGCACAGCAGAGAGGCACAGACTGTGCAGGAAGAGAAAAACAAGCAGTTGTGCTGGATTTCATAACCTTCATAACCTGGGCTATCTCCATTCCTTACATCCTACAAAACCACAACGGAGCCGTGCAGACCATCCCAGATGTGCATGATAAGAGTACGCACACAAAAAAAGAAGTTGAATTCTGAGCTAATTAAATGTGTTTATTTTCTGTAGTAGTTCCCCAGTAGTAGGGATGGTTTAAGACCATCACCCAAGTAAAGGCCAGCATCAGAGGTTTTCATTTCAGAGCTTATTTCAGACCTCCCACGAACCATCTTCAGCTCTGAAGGAGAAAGCAGGCTTAAGCCTTGTTTTCAGGAATCAGGAGAAACCCTCTGGGTAAGGATTTTTATTACTTACACCTGGCTGAGATAATCGTGTCTGCAGGGAGGTATTTGGGGAGATGAAGTTGGGGTGCAGGAATAGCAGGATGGTGCAAGAAGACCACGAGCTCGGGCAAAGAGCAGGAAGGCAAATTTCAGCTTTTACCAATTTTATGTCTAGTCTCTCCCAAAAGACTGTCCTTTATAAAAATGAGAGAAAACCAAGCTACCACATCAGGCAGGAACATCTGCTGATGATTCGCCCTTTGGTCCTGCAGCTCCTCCTAACCCTGAGTAACACACACAGACTTTTTTATTCTTGTCCTGCCTCCCCAATGTTCCTGAACTTCCTTCCATGTCCTCATTCCCCTTCTCCGTGTAATTCTCAAAACACCAAAGCTTCCCCTTGCACTTTGTGTGTTTGTCCTTTCAAATTCTGACAAACAGACCCGGAGCAGCTCAGCCCCATGTGAATAACACAAGGAGAAGTCAGGGGCTGTGTCCCCCGCTCATCCCATCGCCACGCAGGGGGAGGCAGCCCAGCCCTGCCCTACTTTAATCCCCGCTCCACAGGTATGGCTCCCAGGAAGACTAATGCTCCCTGACACCCCGAGGGGCCGCGGGGCGCTCATCTCAGAGCTCACTTTGCTTCAGATACCTTGGGTGAGGAGGAACACACATGAAAAGGGGCCCTTTTCCCCTCCGAGGCGGTGTTCAAGCAGACAGACAGCACAGGCCTAGCTGAGGCCACAAAAAAGCAGAGAGATGTCACCACTCAGGTCACTTCAGATTCAGACAACCAAAATGCAGGCCTCAGTTAAAACACCGATTTCAAACACAACGAAGCACTGACTTCTTGCAGTACTTCAGCAAGGATCTCCACTCGCTCCTGGGGAAGATTTAATGATACCATAACACCTGCACCATGTCGTGCCATCTCGTTTGTTTGTAGAGCACATACCCTGGAAAGAGTTTTCTCTTAGCTTTAAAAAGAGGATTAGAGGATTTTTTTTTTTTTTCCCCCAGCAGTTCTCTGCACTAGTGGTTTGTTATCAAATCTGCATCTGGCTTAGCTCTGGAGTAAAAATAAAAACAAATATTTGATTTCAGAGGCAGACACCCCACAGCCTCTGCTGGGGACACGTCAGGGCCTGACTGCTGCTCTGGCAGCAGCCCTTGACAGACCAATTCGGGGCCCGACTTTTCAATACCTCTTGTCCAAGCATAAGTGGTGGTGAATTGTGTGTTTACTGCCTCCCCCAAGATGCTGACTGAAGCAGTTGCAAACGTACACAAGAGTTGGAGGATAAAAATGCCATTACAATTCAATTTTTTTTTTTTATCAAGAAGCTGAGCAGCTCTGCACATCAGGATAGGCCTTGTAAGAGGACTGGGCTACAGTTTCAGCTTAGTCCTCTCATTTATAAAGTAACAAGCTCTTAATATCCTAATATAACTGATTTTGAAGGGCTTGCATTTCGACTTCCATACCATTTCCACTGTTCTCCTAACGCTGCTCCGTCCCACCAAGAACTTCAGCTAAAGCTGTCTCCAGTCTCTCCGAGGGGAAGGCACACTGGGAACAACTGGCATCAAGGAGATTCGTGGTCACAGCAGACCTCCGTGGCACAGGGAGCATGTCCCGAGCTCCACGGGGAGTGTGGTGTGTTTGTGTGAGGCATGAAGGGCTCCAGTTCACACCAAAGCCTCACAACAGCAAGCTGTCAGTCACCTCTCCTCCATGGACTGACATGCAATGAACGTCCTCAGCTGTTGGTTAACCTTCTGTGTCCTCACTGAAGAAGTGCTCTGAGCCAGAAGGACATCACCATGCCACAAGTCATCCTTCTGCAGCCCTGCTCTCCTTACTGGCTCTGCAGGGCCCTCAGGAGGCCACGCTGGCCAGGCTGGATCTCCAACAACTTTCCCTGCATCCTTTCCAGACCAGGCTCCAACACCACTTCTAAAGAACTTCAGGACCTCTAAAGAACTTCAGGAGCAGCTGCTGCTCCACCAGAGCTCCATCTCTAGATGTGGAACTAGGGTGCCTCATTTTGGGGCCTGATTTTAGACAGCTCTGACCCCACACCCTCAAATCAGACCTACTCTGACAACCAGTACTCTACTCTGAAAAAAACTTGCTTTTTCCTGACAAAATACAAGGTTGGACATAGATAGGAAGGAACTGAGAAGATAAATAACTCAAGAATAAAATGAACACTCAATTAACAGCTGTTTGGAAAGTCACCATACCACGTGGACTGTCCCACATTTCGGGAAAGATTAATTATTTCACTCTAGCCACAAGTAATTAGCATTTTACACATGTGCCTTTAAACATTTGGCCATTATTATATTTTAAAGTTCAGCCCTGACTTAAATTCACATGGACATATAAAAACCCAGCAGCACTACAGATGCTGAATAAAGCCAAAGGTAAGCGAGAAAGAACATCATTAGACCTTACATAACCCTTTATTTATGGGCATTCTCTTAATTTTAGCACACATAAAATGACAATTATCACTGCCATAGCACAGTTACACGTGGTGCTGGCACTGACACCGGTTTTTGCACAGTGCTGAGAAAGCTCCCCCAGAGCACCCTGGAAGAAGAGTGGCCCCACTTCTCATTGGGAAGTAACATGGGGGTTGGCAGCCCTCAAGTTTATAGGAAACAAAGCAGTCCTGGAGATGTCAAAAGTCATTTGGTTCTTGAAGCTCATAAAGACTTGTGATTTATGTTTATTTATTTTTTAATGCGGAGAGCTGACATTTCTGAGGGAAAAAAAAAAAAGCCCCAAAAATTTACAGCCACAGAGAACAAACCTACCTAAGCACTGATCTAAAGGATTATCTTCTGATAAGTCAAACCATCCTGATCCTAAATACATATACATATATAAATAAATGAACAAATAAGCCTTGAAAGCTACAAAGCCCTGCCCCACTGGTGCCCAGATAGAACCAGCTGCCACTGTTTCGCTGCCCTACCTGCTTCTCACATCTCCAACCACAACTGCTGCAGGACTCCTTATTCCTGGCCTGCATCTCAATCTTGGAGTCATCCGACCTGCCATCATCGCTGGAAACCCTTCTGACACTGCCCTTTGCTCATCAAGCCGGCCTGCTCCTGGAGTATTTCCAAGGGCAAGCGAGAGGAGGCATCCCCTATACCCCAATGAGGCTTCTCTAGAGCTCGGTTACACCCTCAGAATGCTTCATGCAAAATTTGGGCAAAGATCTACACTTCTGCAGGGCTCATAGACAGAAATCCCATGGAGCAAGAAAAAGCTTGGGAAAAAAAAAAAAAAAGGAATCTTGAAAAATGGTGATTGAAAGAAAGAAAAGAAAGATAAAGGGAAAGCAACAGGTGACGTAGCATTAATATATGGAATATAAATCACTTGTTCCTGTGCACTTCGTATCATGATTGCATCATGATACAATACATATTGACCCAAAATCCATGCATGCTTGCACAAACATTTGAGTAGTTGCAGGCTCACAGTAAAATACCAGTGTGGCTCTGGGTTTAGATTTAATACCAATTCCTTGGTCAAGTCTACTTGCTGCATAAAAACCAATCTGTCCTGCTTCCAGCAGTTGGCATTAAGGTAATCTTCTGATCTTGAGAGAGTGAAGTACCCAGAGTATTCCTGCTTCCATGCCAAAACGCAGGAAGCAGCTTAATCTGCCAGCTAATCTTACCAGGAGCAGTGCCCAAGCCTGCAGGAGATGCCAGGGCTCTGCATACGCAGCGAGTGCTCTAGGACGGCTCCACTCTGCTGCAAGGCTGGGTTGGGGTGCTCCGACTGTCCTCGTATTTATCCAAAGCTGCATTTTCAAATGGTCTAAAGTGTAGCGGTCTGGCTACATCACCTCTCAGAAGGCGGACCAAAACTTTTCAGCAATGCATTTTCAGCAGTAACTTCTTGCTTAGACATTTCAAATGTTTTTCCCCAAAAAATCTACAAGATCCTGGTTTTTTAGACATTTCTATAGGAACAAGAGTACCTTACCCAGTTACGTGAACATGAAACAAGACAGTACAATGCTAACATGTTTGTGTTATGCTTCTCCATCCTCCTTACAGCTTGGCTTCTTCCACAATGCCAGATAATTATTTTATTTTACTTTTTTTTAACCACTGGGTAGACCGAGGCCAACTGTTAGCATTGCTTCCAGATTTAAATGTCTTCCGAGCAGGCAGTTCTGCCAAGCAGGAAAACAGAGGATTTAGAGCTCGCAGCCTGAGTCAAACCAGAAAGCAGCAGCGAGCAGGAGCAGAGCTCCCTGAAAACCGAGGTGTGCTTTGGCTGTGCTTAGCTGAGGAAAGCAGGGAGGAGACAGCGATGGAAGGAGATTGAACTGCTGCAAAATTGAGTACAACGTTGTTGCTTGCTTCTCATAGATCTTAAAGGAGCGCTGTATCTGGCTCAGACTGCCCGCTGCCTTTAATTGGGTTACAGCCCACCCTGAAGCCGAGCGGCATTATACCTGCGATTGCTTGGGAGGCTCATTGGGAGCCGCAGGAAGATGATAAAATATTTGGGACTTGAGGGCACGCTTTAAATCTGTGCTCGGACGCAAGGAGCTGTAGCAATGAGTTTTAACACCTCTGTGCCCTGAGCTGAAGGAAGGCTTTGGTCCTGCGCTCGGGGGAAAAGCCTCGATGCCAGCCCAGCTCTGCCTGCCGCAGGAGTGCAGCGCTCCGTCACCCCGGCACAAATCATTTTAAATCATGGGGAAAATGTGAAAGCTGCAGCTTAGCTGCTCCTTATTCGGTTCCCTTCCTATAAGGCAAACCAAATGATCAGCTACCCAAAACCTAACAGTTTCACGCTTTCCAAGGGGCTTGAATTCACACAACATTTTTTCTTGACATATTATTTTGCTCGCTGGCACGCGGTATATGTTTTCATCTACGTTTAATTGTTTATTTCTGTCTCCTGATTTATTTTGTGCCACTAAAAAAATTGGATGAAGCCACTCACTTTTTGTGTTCCTGCAGCCTTGGCAACCCACTTGGCAGGGATATATGCTTTGTTTCTTTATGCTGCTATCTTCTTTGTGTCAGTTCCTCCAACAGTGTCTCTCCGTGGGACACCTTCCAGCTTACAATGAAAGCGCTGCCCAGCTTGGGTGGCAGCACACGTACCGGGATGGAAGGAGACCAAGAAGGGAGATGGAAGCGAAGGAGACCACATAGCTCATCCTTCCCTTTTCACCAAGCTGTGGGCAGACCCCTGGATCAGAGTGGTTGAGGCTGGCAGCACGGCTGCAGACCGTCCAGCCCAGCACCCCTGCTCCAAAGCCACCGGGTTCTGCAGGTCGCTGCAGCTCTGAGGATGGAGCCTCTGCAGCCTCGGTGCTGCCTGCTCCATGGGAACGTGGGGAGGTTTCTTCAGTCAGTAATGCTCTTCCCACACCCAGCGCCCACGTTCCCAGCCTACAGGCTCGTGGCTCTTGCACGCTAGCTCAGCTGCCTGCACTCACTCCACCACCACCTAACACATCTGGCCTTCGAGAGCCACAGGCAGACATCGCTCAGCAAATCCAGGTTTCAGTAAGGGGTCTGTGAAGCCTCGGAGAAAGCCACAGAAAATTCCCCAACTGATGTTTTCCTGAGTAGAAAGGCTTTCTCAGAAAGTTCTCGGTGACAGAACAACATAACCAGCTCTGTTTTCCTGGAAGCCTTCCTTTAGCTTTAGCCCATCATCCAAATACCATATGCCCAAGGCATTTTTCTCCTCTCGATTTTATTCTTAAAATTCACTTAGCCCACTTCTGTCATGAAAATGCATCCTGCCTCATGCAGCTCACTGCCTCATGCAGCTCAGTTCAGATTCAATTTACACTTCTGTTGAAATGCCACCCATACGTGGCTGAGAAATTTGGTCTGTACTTCACCGTATTTCCCACCCTCAGTCCCTCGGATGACCAGCAAAGTAGCCTCAAAGCCAGGCAATTACATCGCTCTCGCAAAGGGCACAATTTGTAGTCATTTGCTTCTTTACAGCGTCTTCAGAAACAACTCAGCCGCAGAAATAAGCAAGTAGACAGCAGCGAGACTGTCCTGGTGTAAGGGCAGGACTACGGCAGGGGGGAAGGTGAGAACTCATCCCTCGGGGGCTGCTCCAGCTGTCGTCCACCTTCGTGTTTAAACCCACCGGGAGATTTTCTGCTGTTAGCAGCCATTTCCAGCTGGGGTCCACGCTGCGGCGATGTCCCACGTAACACGTAGGAGGTGCAGCTGAGTGCTGCAGACCCGTGCTCCCCGAGGGGTCAGACTTTGGGGGGAAACAGATCGGGTACTCTGCCAGAGAGGATCGATGGCCGGTGTGCTTCCCAGCCACGGAGAGCAGGGTGCTGGTGGATCTGCTCCAACACGAGTCATTTATGGATCTGCTGTCATCTACAGGTTTAAGAACACCTAAGAGCCCCCAGAGGACGTTGTGGTGCTCAGCCCAGGCACTTTGTTCCAATCTTACAACCAACCCTAACCCTGGCAAGGGATCTAAACCTGCAGAAGGACAAGGCAGTGGCAGAATGAAAAGCCATACCGGACAGATGAGAGGTGCAGAGCACACGCAGCTCCACTGACTTCACCTGGGGCTTCTTGAAAAACTCATTTCCTCATTTTCAGCCCCATCCTAGAGGAAACAAGGAGCGCTGTGCAATGCTTGCCTCTCCCCACCTGTGTGGAAGGCAGAATCATGCTGTGCAACCAGGACACATCCAGCTATATGGGGGAACTCGGGACCTGTCCGTGGCTTCAGGCACCTCCCAGCTGCCACAGCTACCACCCCACGGTCACTCACCATAACCAGTCACCATCCCACGCGCACTCTCCATAACCCTCAGCTTCTCCAAAGGTCTGAAGCAAAGGAATTCTAAGTTCCAACGTCTCATAAAGGAAGACAATGTATGAACTTCTAAAAGGACAAACCCTTTGCACCATCTTTTTGACAAACAGCCAAGACACGGTCCAGCACGTGGAGCTGCCCTCGTTCCTCCCTGTTCCAAGATGCCAGCAAACTCATGAGCGTGCATGTGTGTCAAACTATTTTCTCTAACTCTTCCTAATACAGCCCTCTCAGCACCTCTCAAAGTGATACACGACAGACCACTGCCTTTTCTCTACACGAAAAATCTCTGCAGACAGACATGGGAACGCCAAGGCTGGTGTTGACCTTTCCATTCATTTTCTCTCCATCGGCAGACCAGAGAGTTTGTATTCTCTTAAGCAGAGCTCCAATAACCAAAGCAGTAAAATGAGACCACCTCCCACAAGGCTTTATTAGCATGCCCCCAAAACCTCCAGGCGACTTAAGCCACAACGACCTCTACTGCAAATAAAGCAGGGCCCCGAGAGGGCTCAGAACGGTGCTGCCAAAGAGGAGCAGCAGCCGGCAAACTGCTGAAAGCAAAGGAACAGCACAGCAGGGAGCAATCGGGGCTTTAGGAGAAGCATCTGCAAAACTTCCTGGTTTGCTGACTGAACCCCAAGCTGGTGCTGGGGGGCTGCAGTCGAGGTGCCTGCGAGCGCACCGACCTGCTGCATGCCCACGAGGTTTCCACGCTGGGCAGGGATCTGGCACCACTCCTCGGAGGGGCTTCCTCATGGATATCGGCAGATGCCCGGCTGCAAAGCAGCAGGGTTACAGCTACTTTCTAGTGCAGGAAAAAAAAAAGCAGGTGATTACGAGCCTGTTGCTAAGGCAGACTAATGACACAGGAGGCAAAATACCCAATTTTTTTCTCAGCTTCTTCAGCCCATCTCCTAACTTTAATATCCTACTCCCAGGGAAAGGAGAATGAGACTAATTTAGGGGCTAATTCAAGTAGAGGAGCAGGCAGGGCTGGGGAAGGCTGCGTAAGAAGTACAAACAAAAGTAAATCTACCCTACAGCAGAGATTAAAGCTAATGCCAGAAGATGCTATTTCGAACGTAATGGACTCGGAGCTGTGTATTAGCAACGGGGAAGCAGGAGGTACAGATGTACCTCTCGGAGGTCAGGTTTTCATGACCTGACTTGCATGGGAGGCTCTAGGAACGCAGTCGGACTTTGTGTTTTCCTCTGGTAAGGCAAACCCTTTCCTCTCAGGAATAAACCAGTTCTCATTAAAACTATCATGCACATCCATCCTCTTTCGCTGTGGTATTTGGTTCATTTCACATCCGTGCAACTACAGTTTTCCAGATGAAGACTCGGGTAGAAGAACTGGAGTCACTGATCAATGGGAATCCAGGCAAGTTCTCCAACGAAACACGAGCTAAAAGCATACAGCAGGGACAGAACTATTGTAGTTATTGTTACCATTCAAACCCACCAGCGGTACCCCAGCATCGCCTTCCTGGGGAAGGGAGGAGCTGATGCACAGCACCTCTCAGGCTGGGTGGCTCCATGTAGGACACAATTTAGGGCCTCCTGAGCAGAAATGCTGGAGCTGGAGAGAGCAGATGCCTAAACCCACACTGGGGCACACCATACGGACAAGACAAATTCCAGTGCAAGTATCTAAATACAAAGGCAATAGGAATAAAATAATAATAGGAATAATAAGCTCACTCTCCTGGGCTCCAGCTGTTAACACTACAGATGTGTCCGCACGTAGCCCCTTCTATGCACAAACATCACAAAAGTCCAGAGCTGGTTTTCACCTCCATGCTACCACCCTTTTTTCCTAGAGCCTGATTACAAGCCTCCTCCTTCATTGCAGCCTCTAACATCTTCCTGCTTTGATTTACATTGATTTGCTCTCACACAAGCATTGTCCTCCAGCTGAAACGTCCACGCCACCACTTCAGTGCCGTTTCTGCTGCGAGCGCTGGATCTCCTCTCCCCTTGCAATTTGCTGAGCTGAAGCAGCCAAGCTTCAGGAACAGGAAGGCTTTAAAAAACAAAACATCTCCTTGCCTTCCCAGTCATCCTTTTCTCTCCCACCACAAGCCCAGCTCCCCTTTGGCATTTGGTGACGCTGCCTGCAGGTGTGGTGTAACGGGAGGTACCTGCGGCGAGCACGCTGTTTCCCACATTAGCAAACTTGAAACTGCTAAGCTTTTCTTTGAGCCTGTCCGTTCTCATGCTGTTCGGAGCTTCGTCAGATTCCAACATTAGCACACACATTAGCTTGCTCCCCAGCAAGACAAGAGACTAAATAAGCAGAGAAAGCCCTGACCCTGCTCTGAATAACAAATGGATGGCTTCATTACCCCCCTCCAGTGTGTTTGCCGTGCAAGACTATAGCTTTGGCCACTTTTCAGAGGACAAGGCTGTAAGTGACAGCGTCACCTCCAGTCCCCCACAGCCCGCAGCCCTGAACGCCAAGTCTTCCTGCAGCGTTAACTTCCCAGGTGTCACAGCAGCCAGCTCTGGGCTGCAGTCCTTCAGCTCTGTGTCACTGAGCGGCTATTTCTCAAAAGACACAAGCGTGTTTTATGGAGGAACAGCACTGCAAGCCGCAGATTTCTGCCTCTAATAAAGAAATACCTTTCGTTCCTGCAAGGAAGCAGCGGAGGGGGGCTCACACGGAGCGTTACTGGTGTGCCGCGTTGGTCTGTTGTTTTCTCCCAAGCAGCGTCTAATTTGGAGAGGAGCAAAGGAAGGGCACCACTATTTTTACTGCGGAAAAAGCAAATTCAGAGATTTTGCGGGCATCTGTGCAATTGTGCTGCGATTGGGGCTGCAGAAGAGAAACTTTCATTGAAAAAAAAGTGATTGCAGAGACAGTTTTGCTACACAAATCAAGGCACAATTTTGCTTCCCCCACGTGCAGCCTCGCAGCCGAATGCTGATGGAAGCAAGGAGGGATTCACACCACGTCACCCAGCTCCTGGGGTCGCTGCTGGAGAATGATGGGTCCCGTTCCTACGTCCCCAGCAGTGCCAGTCCCTCCCCGCGGTCCCCATGCCCTGCCCGCCTTGCTGCTTCAAGGAACGCAAGCCATGGAGAACAGAGGCAGAGCCAGCAGCACCCTGAGTCTGTTTTCCAGGGCATCTCAGCTGTTCTTTAGACCCCCCAGTGCATAACGCCTCTGCTAACACAGCCTGGGAGTGGTTTAGGTCACGTTTTAATTATTTCTCTTCTTTCCAAGAGCTGTGTCACTGCAGCGAGTGACAGACAAGCGTCTGCCAGCGATCCCGTCGTGGGGCTAGCAGAGCCTGCAGACAGCCGCCCCCCAGCCGCCGACACTCGCTGCGTGACCTCGGCCACCCCTCAGGTCTCGGGCAGGAATTCACATCCAGCTGCACTTCCACGCCGTCATCTCCGAAATAAACAGCACCTGTCATTACTTTGAGAACTCACCACTTCGCCTTCTTCCCTAGCAGGCGCTTGTTCATCCCTCGGCCTTCCCCTCACCCCCAAACTCTGCTTCACGCTCACGGGTCACATCCTGAGGAGCACCCTGCAAACCCTGATGGCCCTGGGCTGAGGTCCTTCCACCAGTCTCCTGCTCTGGACATCAGTCACAACCCTGGAAACTTGCTCACAAGGCAGGGCAAGGGTGGCAGTGACTGCCAGGGACTTACCCGAGCCAAGGGCTCGCTGGGCTCTCCCCAGTCCTCCCGGCTTCACGCACACCTGGGATCACCCAGTGGTCTGCACCTGACCTGTGTTGGTGGCTGGTTCATATCGATTTCTTTCCCTTCAGGATGCCAGCTATTCTTCTGCTGTCTTTTTTTTTTTTTCACTCTCCAAAACACATTTTGGCAGTTTGAAATAAATATAAATATGAAAAAGCACGCATGCCGCTAATTATGGCAGCTCTCCTACTGGGCTAAGTGCAAACTATCAAATTCCTTGTGAAATAAAGACTAGAAAACTACCAGAAAGATACTCCCAAATGTTTTCTACCATCACGTCTCCCATTCCCCACGCATCAACTAACACCGTATCCTCGTGACAGGCAGCCTCCCGTGCACAGTTTGGGAAGAGATTCCCGAGCTCTTGCTAAAACAGCCTGGAGCTACTCAGATGCACAAGTGCTCAGAGAAATAAAACTGATTTGGGTTCATCTGGCAGAAGATCAAGTAACCCACGGGCTGGAAGTCAGAAGTCTCCCCAGAGCCACTGGGTGCAGTGCCCGGGGTGGCGCGGCTCCCGCTGCAGCACGGTGAGGATCGCTCGTCCCCTCCGCTAATGACAGCAGAGGAGGATGCAACAACGCTGTCTGTACTGTAAGGGGTGTCACACACACTGTAAATACATGTCGTTCCCTTAAATCGAAAACTAACTTCTAGTGAAATGGCCTACGAGCACTTTGCAATAAAATACAGAGAAACTGCAAGAACTACTGCGTGCGTTTCTCTGAGACTTCGCCAAATTAGCTGCTGTTAGGCTGAGAGCATCCCATTCCTGTACAGGCACACAGATTTCAAGCGTTTGCTTAAACTTGCATCACTGCCATGTTTTACAGCCTGAAATTCCTCTTCCACACAGAGCAGAGGGCTTCAGCCCAACACAGCTCTTCACTGCTGAGCAAAGCATGGTAAAAGGCAACCCCCCTATAACCCTTACTGAGCCTTGGAGCAAATGCACGCTAACTTCTCACTCAGCAGTACTCTCCAAGACTCTTGGGAAATGCATCTTCCAGAAATTCATAATACGTGGTCAATAAAAATCGCCAGTTTGCCTGGAGAGTTGCCTGAAAGGATGCACTCAGCCTCTGCACCAAGGGGAACAGCATTCCAGGACGCGTGCACCTACGACGACGACTCCACGTGCAATGGCAATTATTCCAGGAGAGTTTGTTCTCTTCAGCTGATTGCTTTACAAGAGAAATATATCTCAGACTGGTTTTCCAGCTTTGGCCCAAATCCCAATGCTACGAAGCCCGTCAGTGTATTGCCCTGTGGACAGCTGCGTTTGTTTAAAGAAAATAAAAATAAAAACTTGTGGAGTGGAAGCATCTTCCTGGCTCATACTGCTCTAGGTAACGCTGGATGAGAGCCTTTATCAGATATCCAGGCTGCAATAGAAGGGTTTTGGCTAAACCCCCGTGTCTGCAGCAAGCAGTGAAACAGGTTGGTGTGCGAGCGTGAAGGAAGATTTGGCTTAATTAAAACTGAAAAGGAGGTCAATCACATCGATTTTTGGAGAAGTGTTTCCTTTAAAGATACAATTGCACCTTTCTATTAACAAAGCTTATCCCAGAAGTTTTATACCTCCTTCAAACAAATTACATCGTAGGTCGCCCTGCTGAGCGTGTCTGGAATCTACACACCTGCATTTAGCCGCTTCCTTGTAAACGTAACAGCCAGGCTCCTAAGAGCAAGCAGGCATCGTGGCTGGGCAGGGAAGGATGCTGAAAGACTTCACACTCTGGGAGAGAAAAACCACAGTGCTCGATCGGGTACGCTGGTAATGGTGGTGGGCACTGCTGTAAGGCCACAGAGGTGCAGAGACTGAGGTTTTTACCTTGCATGTTCAACAGGAGTGGAGGAAAGAATGAGAAACACTGATTATGTTGAGTTTTCTTCTGGGGGAGGGGAAGATTGTCTTCTTTTCAGATTTATTTTCTCATTATTTGCTAGGGGTAACATTCAGCCCAAGGCAACAAGGTGCAGGAGCACAGCATCTGCTCTGTGCCCAAAGGCAGCAGCGCACCTGATCCTGCCCTGACTTTATCAAAACATTCCTCAGACCATCAATTACAATTTCATTTCAACAGAGAAAGGCATGCAAATGAAAGATGAGAAAGCACGGCAACAACGGGAGAAAGGGGAGAGGAGGAACAAACAGATTTGTAATGGTCTTCCAGAGACGGAAATCGCAGAACGAGCGGCCCTGCAGGTAGGAAGCAGCAGCTGTACTGCAGTCCTCATGGTATTTAAAGGGTGGGAACATTAGCTAATGGGCTGCTATGTAATTATTCTTAGGTGCAGGTACTTGAAGTCTTGGTAGAAACAATAATTAAAAGGAAAGTAGAGAAGTATCTGGAATGCGTAATTAAACAAAGCTGAGATAGGCGGAGTGCGGGCACTGGGCCTGTGGTTTGTTACCCCACGCAGACAGCCCACAGCCTCTCTATTGCTTCACTTCTGGGTCATATGGCTCGTCGGGCTTCAAAAACACCAACCATCATCACCTCTTCATCCAGCACCTAGCACAGAGCAGCCCTAATCCTTGACCAGGAACACAACCAGAACAGAAACGTACGACAAGAAGTGCTGGAGCTGTCAAAACAAGGCCTGCAAGAAGAAAGCAGCCAACGCAGGGCCTACAGCAATCCCAGAAGAGCAATCCCACAAGCTTCCAAGAAGCACCTGGCACGTTACTGTTCCCGTTGTGTCAGCTCCTCAACCTGTCCCTTTGGAGTTCAGTTGCGCAGTAATTGTATGGAGAAATCATTGGGGGCAGCTCAGGGACCTCTCCAGCTCAACCCCAAGCGGGCATCTTTCCTAAGGAGCTGCCCCATAGGAGCAGATCCATCAGGGTATGCCTCCTCTGGGCTTGGCCGGGACTTGTTACACAGTAATGGGGTTTATTTTGTAACGCTGCGATGCTATCCCAAGGCTTGTTCACTCAGACTGAGTTCATACCTGGGCTCTGGGCAACCGTTTCTCAGATTCACCCCCAAGAAGTGAACAAAAATAACAGGATCCATTTGAAGAAACGAGTTCTTACTCCAAACCAAGCACACTGAGCTGGCTTCTCTTGGTTGCTGCAGACAACTATCACAGTAGCCTCCCATTGCACGCCCAGGTGCTGCTCTTCCACAAGCACTCGTTCAGGGAATGAGAACTCACCGGTTTCTCCATATTGCCTTCACGCCCCTGTGCCCTAGCTGGTATTTGCTCTCCACGCTCCTGTTTTCCACAACGGAGGTATTCATACCCCTGTGTTTTTTTATAAGATCATCTCACTGCGATAGATTAAAGCTGAAATTTTAAAGGCACAGACACTTATCTGGATGTATCCAAGTAACCAGTTTTCCACCAAAAAAAAAAAAATCAATAAAGATCAGACAACCAAGTGCTTCTGAAAAAAATCCCATCTGTGCCGATGTGCATCTCCTTTGGGCCCAAATCCAAGAAGAACGTCATGTTCTGCAGTACCGGGTTCACAGATAGCTGGGAACCTTGCTCCACACGCCCATGCCTCATCGACTCATCCTCTAAACCCCTCCTGGCTTCATCTCAGGTCCTACCACCCTACTCTTCGTCCTCAATGGGCTCAGCATGACTCTTCCGACACTTGTTCTCTCTAGCTTTGAATTAGAAAAAGCTCTCCTAAGTCTTCCCTGCTCACACGGAGATTTTCAGACACTTGTAGCTTGGTCAAATACAAGCATCTTTTACAAGAAAAGCATATTCCTTATGTGCCTCCATTAACTAGCACGGCACTGCTCTGAAGCCTGGAGGTACAAGAGCTGTCTCAGGAAAATGGCTGTAAGAATATCTTTTCAGATGAACAAAATGACATCATTTTCCTTGCTCTCATTTTGTCAAATGACCGAAACATATTAGCTGAAATATTACTGAAAACTTGAGTCCTTGGATGACTCTCTAAAGGGAAAATTGAAGCCTCAAGAGTTGAAAATGTCACCCAGTTACATGCTATCACAACTCAGATGTTGTAATGGGATGTATCAGGCAAACTCAACCACCTGGGCCATTATAAAGCAGTCGAGCAATTGGTCTGGAGATGGCTTCTCTAGCACACGCTCTCCATTAGTCCAGTGCTGTTTCAGAGGAACCGCTCTGGCCTAGCCCAGCTGAGGAGCTGGGCGCAGAGATCCCAGCTGGATCCCCGTGTAATACATTTCATTCACCTGGCCAGCATCCCCACTAAACAGGAGCTACCATTTTTTCAAATGCATGTGGATGAAGATGAACTTTAAGGTCATCTGTGTGGTTTTGTACCCATCTGCCATACAAGCAGCCATGACATACCAGAATTGGCTTCAGCCTACGGGTAACACCCTCCTGAAAGCCCCCATCCCTGAGCTGTAACAGTACCACAGCGTATTAACCATACACCAGACTCGTATCAGCCCTGTGAAGCCTGCATTGTGCATCTCATCCCTGTATCTTGAAGCCCCCTGAGGTGGAGGCCAGCCGCACTCCTGCAAACCTCATTACAGTCCCTGCACCTTACCCCGCATGAGTACTGGTTTCCGTGCTGCAGCTGTCTCCAGCTGTGATGGAGTCCAACAGGGGGACAGACACAGTAATAACTTCAAATATATATATATATAAGACATTTCTCAGAGGTTCCCAGCAGGGGAGGCCAGAGCTTCTGTTTCTCCATCCTTGGGAGTTTCCTTCCTTTTGCAACGGCACGAGGAATGCCCACCCCTCAGAGCATCCCCTGGCCTAGGTGTCTGCATCACTGCGGGCAGGAACACACCACTTATGGATCCAGAGCATTCGTGCACACCTCATTTAAGGCTTTAAACAATACAGAAAGCAACTCTAGACTTGGACACAAAACGTTGCCACAAAATATGACCTAAAATACACATTCCGTGCTTTTTTAACCAGCAATGACCAAAGCCTTCCAGAATCTGGGCTACCCAAGGGATGCTGCAAGGAGAGCTTCAGCAGCACTGGGCATAGCCTAGGCACTGCGAATGCCTTGCTCTTCCCAGGGGCCAGAGAGAAATTTATCTTAATATATCAGTGGGCACTTTGCGCCTTGATCTCCTCAACTGTTTGAACAGAAAAGTGCCTTGACTTTCAAATAAATCCACCTCATCAGGAAGCGTGAGGTTTCTGCTTTTCTCAGAGCCCTCGCAGCACTCGTGCCCCTTTCCCAGGCAGATATGCCCACTCCAGAACGCCAACAAAATCTTTCTAGATGACTAATTTTCGAGTTGAATCGTCTTGATAAATAGACTGACTCACTGCAGAATTTAACTATGCATTAGGTCCTATTAGTGAATTAGGCCTTTTTGTTTTGCTCCAGAGTGCTGTCAAGAGCTGTAACAGCTTTCCTGATTAATGAAGAGGGGAGAAAAGTTATTTCAAAGACAAGGGCAGACTAGAATATTTTAGGAACTTTAGGAAGATAGAGTATTAAATCAGTAAAAAGCATCAGACGATGCCGCAGGCTCTAGCATCAGCCTGATCCACGCTACAGATGCAGGACCGAGGGGGGCGAGACACCTCTGCTACTTGCTCTCAGTCCCTGAGCTTTGATCCAAATTACGTGAGCTCTGTCACCGGATCCCTGGTGGTTTCTGACAGATGATTTCTGCCTCCTCTTGCCCCCAAGCTCGTACATACCACAGGATGTTTCACGATGAAGCGAGCCATTTTGTGAAACAACAGAAAACAGTGTTACATGAACAACACAGGCCTGGTTTTCTTGGAGCTACTGGCTCCCAAGGACACACAAACAAGCTTTTACTGCACCTCTGCTCTGTACTAGCAGGCAGTCACTTGTCCTGTCTGCTCGCAAACCCCCAGCGCAATGCCTACCACTTCATGCAGATGGCATCTATTTTCCACTGGACAGCATTAAGAGGTGCCAGCGAATTTCGGAGATGGCACAAAACAGCAAGCCTTGCAACCCGAACGCAGCATCGATCCTCAGGGCTCTCTGTACTGAGGGAACTTCATCAGCTACATCAACGGCTTCTTCATCCTGGTTTTTAATGTTTCCTCAATTGATTCAATACCAGTTCAATGAAGGTTACGTTGTCTAGGGCATTTCTTTGAGAAAAGAAGAGATTTTGAACTTCTCTTCAAACAAACCTCAGACCACGGCTGTATCAGTGGCTCATTTCCCCAGGCACCCACCTCTCCTTGGCCTGAGGAGGAAGGGATTGAGCCTGAAATCAGGAGGTGAGACCAAAGCCAACCCATCTCCCTGGGAGCTCCTGCACGGGCCTGAGCCCGAGCTCCAAAGGACTAAACCCATCCTGAACAGAGGGGTGCCCCACACCAAGAGAAGAGGATGGAGTTTCTTCTGTTTCAAAAACATGCAGACAGAAGTAATGGAAAAGGAACAAAAGGATGAAAATGAAGGAAAAAAGGCAGCAGGGGAGCCTGAAGGCTACAAGCCTCTCCTCAGTTAGGACTGGCTTTGCACCAGTTGCCCACATTTAAAATGGGGTTGGTGAGATCTTGCCAGGGTCACTGCTCCTCACAGCAGATCGGCGGCAGTGGATCAGCCTACGACACGCAGCAGCAACACCGGCCACTGGTCCAACACCAAAACCCTTCAGAGGTTTCACGTGCAGGTCCCACGGGACACGTGGGTAGTCCTGAGGCTTCTGGATCCCACTGGGGTATATTTCTATAGCCCTTGGCTGAGGTGGTTGGGCAGCACCTCTGCAAGTCCCAGCATAAATTTATCCACAGCTGGTTTGGCCAATTTTGTGCATGTGCCAATGCTGCCTTTTTTACCTAGATTGCGCTTTCTCCACGCCGTATTGACACACTGATATATTTAGAGACATCAGACAGATCCTTCCATGCCTAATGGTCCCAGGCTCTAATTCAGGAACTCATCTCTCGCTATACAAGTCTTTGTCTAGAGGTACACACACAGAATCAAAACCCTTAATAATGGTCTCCTGCAGGTCTTACTTAAAACAAAATCCACCAGGAAGTCTAAAAATGTGTGTTTCCCTTCCTTTGCTTCAGGAAAAATGGCATCTCTGTTTTTCCCTGGTATATATCCACACTCCCCCTGTTTTGTGTTAAATACAACCGGTGTCTTCTCATTCGTGTTTGAAGAGCCAGGCACAGCCCTGGTCCTACATAAATAATAAACTGTGTGACACCAGATAAGGCAGATTAAGAAATGCAGCTGACAGATTCTTCTCCCTTGACATTTTTATTATGAATTTCTTTGCCTTTGTCATATGACTTAATGGCATCGCAAGACTACATAACTGTAATTATTCTTTGGTTTCCATTTAGGTATAAACCTGCTGCTTCACCAGAGAAACACTGACGGGAAGGGGAGGCGAGGCCGGAGAGACAGGCAACGTAGGACCTCCTGGTCCCAAAACTTTCAGGCCCTTAATGAAGGGACTGCACTCCTGGTTCCACCTCCACCACAGCTCCCCGGTGAGAGCTGTCCAGCTTCTGCAAACTAGGCCTGACCTAGATCAAAAATTAAGCGCACTTGGGTTGCTCACTCCAAACGCTGGTAGAAACCTCCCTCGCCACAACTAATTCATTATAGAGCCCAGGCTGACCAGCAGTCCTCTGACCAGACAGAACTATTGCCACCAGCACTCCTGAGGTGTCTGGAAACATGCCCGAGCCAGAAGCTGCTATGTCGGTACAGTCTTGTGCGTTTATCCACGTCATACTAATTTATTGTGTTTTATCTGGAACAAAGCTGAATCCACACAACCAGGATTCATCAGCAGAACTGGGGCTCCACCAGCACAGTTCTGGTGGTGACCAGCAGGCCTGCAGTGCTCAGCTGGGAGGGATGAAGGGAAGCAGCCCACCAGCAGCGTGGGGAAGGTCAGTCATTAAGGCTGAATAAATTCAACCCAAAGCCATGTGCAGCTGGAAGGTGCTGAAGGGAAAATGCCTCAGGAGACCATGTATTTTTGGTGTATATTATGCGGAATTATTTCTATGCACCTGTCAGCCCACTAGTTTAAGTGAAATTATTCCTAATTTACTTCAAGACTGAAAAGTGGTCTTTCTGCTTTCAGAATTTGACATGAAACGGCACATTTTGACCTAATTTTCACAGCTCCAGTTTTAAGATTCCCATTTGCCAATTTTTTGAGTGGACCAAGATCATTGTGATTGTTATACCACCACTGCTCTGACAAGGAAGGATTTAAGGGAGCTAATAATAATCCATAAGCACCACAAAAAAACATCAAAAAAAAAAAGTATCCTTTGCAGAGACTCGCTGGAAAGTTTCCCAGCCTCCCACAAGGAACACGGCTACTGCTGTCAGTACAACAACTTCGGTCTTGAGATGCTCTGTCATAAGGCAAACACGGATCTTGTGACTTCTGACAAACGCACAGAACGGTTGAGGTTGGAAGGGACCCTCTGGACATCATCTGGCCCAGCGCCCCCCCCAGACCATGGGGGACCAGGACCATGTCCAGGCAGTTTTGGAAGACCTCCAAGGAGGGAGGAGACTCCGCAGCCTGAGCGCTCCCTCAAAAACCCTCCCTGTACATTTTGATCACTGCCCACTTTCTTCCATCATTTATGAGCAAGCCTTTTACCAGCTTCACTTCCTTAATGTCAAGGACCAACCCCCCCGACAGTGCAACTTTATCTTTGCCTTGAAGGACGAGTGACTTTGACCCAGTGTTTGTTTAGCAGTGCTGACAAGCCAGCCGTCTCCAATTAGCAAGGTGCAGAATCACCCATCAATAAATCCAGCACCAACTGATAATGCACCTTCCAAGTTCTCAAGTATCCAACTACACGCCGAGTTGTCTCTATCCGCATAGTGAAGCTGTGTGCTCTCTGCAACCTGAGATTAACGTCAAGGCTTTACCCTTCACACCTGGACACTCACTTAATTGGAGATAGTGGAAATCCTACTGGCAAACGCTCAAGGGAGATCCGTGTCCCACTAAGGAGAAAGAACATAATTTTAGCATGAGCAACATAAAGGAAAAATAAGTTATGGCCACACCTGGCCCCTTCCCTTTACCTGAGCAGTACCCACAGCCTCCATCGGACACAGGGGCCAATGCTCACCATGCTAGCTGGGGTTTCCCCACAGCTGAGTATCTGCATTTCTGATGCCCTAAGTACGGCCCAAAGGGGCCGATGCAAAGACTGAGATCCCAACTATTTCCTCTTTAGACTTAATTTTAATCCCCCATGTCCTGCTGGTTCTGAATCCCTTTAAGTCTTTGTGTTTGTCAGGAAGCAGCAGCTCACATCTTCCTTCTGACATTTATAAACCTTTTTCTAACAGAACCATCATCAAGTGAACTCACAGATCGGGGAGAAAGCAATCCCTTCCACAGGTCAGGGAGATGTTTCCTGGTTTGCTTCTGTAATTTATGTGATCCCAAGGGACCTGAGTCAGCTGCAGTCGTGGATTAGGTCACTAAGTATGAAACAGCAGTGTTAGCATCAGCCCTGGCTTTTCATCATCTTTTACAGATACAACCTCTGTCTCCTACAGAGCCAGGCTCAATTATTCTCTGCAAAAAGGGAAATAATTTGTCTGTACCCTTTCTTTTTTCTGCTGCTGCTTCTTATAGCTCCATCTACATCTCCATGGGTTGCTTGCTTCCTTCCTTTGATGCCAAGACATATCAGATAACGTTAACTGTTCTGAGGTGGAGTAGGGGTTGGCTGCACAGGAGCACTTCGTATCTGTTTGCCTATATCTAGATACCGTCCTTGGTTTTCAGGGCTAGAAGCAGGACTCATGGGTAGAGTTCAATATTATGTCCTTATGCTGCTGGGTTTTCTTGGACCCATTAAAATTTGTTGCTCTGCAGTGCAAATTGCTCATTCCTTGAAGATCTAAGTATCACTTCCTAAAAGCTGTTATCTGTTTACCCAGCATTACCTGCAATGAAGCTGTTAACAAATGTTCTTTCAATTTTTTCCATTTTTTCCTCCTAGCACATATCGGATGCTTTATTATTTCCTTTATTTATTTATTTGAAGCTTGGATGTACTTTTTATACTCCCATATTTTCAGAACAAATTGACTCCTAAGTCTGAGAGCTGCATATTAGATTGAGGGATTCGCAGACATCTTTTGCCAAAATTGTTTTCATTTAGATTTCATTGCAATCTCATTTATCTTCCACTGAAGATCTCCTATTTTCTGGCTTATCACCTTGAGCATCTGAAGATATAATGCCAATGAGCAGCGTGCCAAGACAACCTCAGCCCTCCGGGGTAACACAGTTCTTACGAGCCAGAGCACGATCAGCTGTGCCGCCAGTGACCTTCTAGTTTGACAGGTCTTGTCTCAACGTCCTCAAAGGAAGCTACAAAACTGTCTCCTTTGATCAAGCTCCTCAAATTCCTTGTGTACCTGAGCAGACCACGAGAATTTGGTCCATTTCCAAGGGAGAGCAGCATTCTTTTAAACGTGCTGCCATGTCTAGGTGGAAGCCCACGGGAGGCTAAGCCAGAAGCTCACCAGGGAACGAGACCTCTGCTCTGGTACGTCTTTGAGATGTGCAGCTTCTTCTAGCAGAGCTGCGAGGCCAGCAGTGACCTGATCCAGCTCCTGTTGAAGTGAACACTGCCAGACGGGTGGACTGCCATGGCTTATTGAAATTTCAATCTGGTTGCAAACAAGTCCACGCTCTGATTTTCACAATCTTGTTTCTTTTTCAGCGGTGCCCTCTGCTGACATCTGCCAGCAGGAGCTGACCCACATGTCACATCCATGGGCTCTTCTAACCCCATCTACGCAGCTCCTCACCCCGTTTCCCCACACCATAGCTGTTCTCCCGTCAGCAGCTTCTACCCAGGTACTGCCTGCCCCTAGGCACTTGTTCCTGCGCTCATCACCAACGCGTCAGACCAAGGTACCCCAAGAATGGGGAATGATGAGTGCCCAGGAATGAAGTTAGAACACAGCGAGGGGCAAGTTAACCAAGGAAAAAAAAAATGTCCCTTTAGTCAAAACCATTTTCCTACATAGGGACCATGCAGGTTAGCTCCATTAACCAGTCAGTTCCGTCGATCTGTTGCTCACCCACCAAACGATGGGGTGAATGGGGGCAGCTCCGAGATCCTGGTAGCACATAAATAGCTCCGACGTGGTTCATTGATTTGCTGTAGATGTTCCTCATCACTTCACCTGCAGCTATGAGCAAACCCAAGCTGGCGAGCCAAGCTGCCAAGCAGATTGTCCCATCAAGGGACGGGAATCCCAGGACAAGCTGGTGCCCTGACACACCGTCAGGATCCTGTGCTTCAAGAAGCTACTGAGCCACACTCACGCTGCTCCCAGTGCTTGGTGTGATCTCGCTTAACCACTGCCCTTTGGGGCCAGACAAGCACACGTGCTGCAGAACGGGGTCAGGCAATGGGGCTGTGGCACAGCCGAGCCAGACCCAGAAACCCCAACCCACAGCCCCTGGGGAAGGCGAGACGTCCCCATACACAGGGACAGTGGGGCAGGATAGGATGCGGAACGCTCCAAAATCCCCCCTAGAGCACTAAGAGGTTTCCCTTCCCTCTTCCCATCCTCTCTCAACCCCCTGCTTCCCCATCCGAGCAGCCCTCTCTGCCCTTGCCTGCCCTCCATCTCGCTGCGCAGCGTTAATTTCGGCACTCGGACTGCCTCTCTGTACTCACCAGCAGCGCTGCCCTCGTGCAGCACGTATTCGTGCCAGGCACAACCAAAGGTCTTCCTCTGGGGACTGCGCGCAAAACGAAGATCAGGCTCTTTAAACCGTGCTGCGTGACACAAACAAGTGGGAGACGAGGCGAGCGAGCACGCAGCCCCGGCTCCTGCAGCAGCACAGGCTGGCTGGGGCATTTCTCCTGCAGGGATGCCAGGGCTGAGGGAGCCCCAGCACCTTCTGCAGCTCCCATCAGAAACCACTGGGATCTGAAACCGCCTCGAGTAGCTGGGGATCCGAGAGGTCCCCCACGTGCAGCAAGCAGCGCTCTTCTTCCCTGCATTTTAAAACACCCGTACCTTCAGGGAGCGGTGCTGCTGGGCCTCCGGGAGCTCTGCTCTGCAGGGGAGAGGAACCCACGCCATCACCTCCTGAAAGCCACGCGTCCCCGTGAACGCTTACACCGTGGCAGCCCCTGACCTGTTTTACATCTCCCTCACCCCGATGCACCATTGTTAATCTCACGGAAAGCGTTGTTGCTTCATGCAAGCGCCACGCTATCGATTTACTGATGTTTCGGGGATTTATTGTGAGAAGTGAGAACAAGAATTGCTCTTTGTGCAGAAAGCAATTTGCTTTGCAATCCACAGCATTTCAGGCTTCTGCAACATTATTTAGGGTACCAGTATTTTTTTTTCTTTTGATCTCATGAGTGAGCTCCCTTGTTGTTTTCGTATTTTGTCTCGAGTTTAAATGGCAATTGTTTCTCTTTATGAGGAGCCAAGTTGGCTGTTCCCAACATACAAGCACCTCTCACAGGTATCCAGATCTCACAGAAGCCAAACGCCCGGCCCAGACGCAATGCCGTGCACGTAATCAAAGCTGGCGCAGCATGAGGAGGATGCTGTTATTCTAAGCGACAGGGTAAGCAGGGAGAAAGGTTTTATTCCACTTATGGCTACGAAAGCCAAGCTGAAGAACATTCCATGCAGGACAGAAAGGAGGATGCTGAAAGGAGGAGAAAACCCAGCCTGGGTGTTCCTCTTCCAACAGGACACTCAGAACAAAGAGGAAAAGCTGCAAGCAGCAGCGAGAGAAGTAGCAAGAGAAGCACAGTGGCAGGATCAGCCCTGCCCTGGGACAGCCCCAGCAGGATGAGGCCAGGCACGGTGAATGCGGCGATTGTGGGATGCAGGGGTGGGAGCAGCCCCCAGCCCCTGGCCCGGCTCCAGGCCAGTGAGGGCAGCGCAGCGAGCAGGAAGGCGAGCAGCACAAGAAAGCTGGGGTTTGTTCTGCCGGAGAGAACAAGAGCTGGGATTGGGATTACTTATAGACATCTGAATGCTCGTTATGCTCATTAGCATGGGGTGCGAGGGGAGTTCTCCAGCCTCTCATCCTGCAGGGAGGCAGCAGCCGCAGCGAGCCCCGCTCCTGCCCCAGTACTGGGAGCTGTTGCTCTGCCCCACCGCGGGGGAGGAGATGGAGGTATCTGCTCAGGTGGCAGAAGGCATCTTTAATTAACAGCACATCTCCAACAGCAAAGCAGAGAGCAAATGGGCCAGGCAAATCAGTGCAGACAGTCCTGCTGCTTGCAAATTCCTTTGGAGGAGGGAACTGGAACCCAAAAATAACGTACACAAGCTTAAATAAGCCTTGCAATCGGAACAGAACCAGGGAAAAATGCAGCAATGTGAATCCTTGGT
This sequence comes from Oxyura jamaicensis, assembly GCF_011077185.1. Lineage (NCBI taxonomy): Eukaryota > Metazoa > Chordata > Aves > Anseriformes > Anatidae > Oxyura > Oxyura jamaicensis. The sequence goes on along the minus strand of NC_048897.1, from coordinate 52,748,891 downwards.
GGTGTGCCCTGCAAAACTCTCCAGGCCCTAGGAAGCAGCAGCCAAGCGCAGGTTGTGCCATGGGAAGGCCTCAAAGCAGGGCAGCAGCAGGAACATGCCAAGTGAAGACCTCAGCACCACTCGGTAACAGCACCACACTCCTCCTCGGTGGGCAAAACTGCATCGCTGCCCTCCAAAGGCAGCAGTTCGGCAATCCGAAATTGCCCCTCCATTAAGGCTGTGCATCAATGTAGAGCAGCCCTGAGGAAAGGAGCTGCCCTAAGACCTCGCTCTTCACCAAGGCGCGTTGTGGGGTCGTGGAGCAAAGCGGGAACGTGAAAGCTGAAGCACTGGTGCAGAAGGAGCCACGCTCCAGCTGTGGCATGAGCTGATGCCCGAGTCTCTCAGGAAGGGTTCCCATGCCCTGTGTTTCCCCAGGCGTGGTTTCAGCTGTCAGGAGCGTGCATACAGCTCCACACGAGGTGCAGGGAGGTGCAGCAGTTCCCAGAGACACCCGGGCCACTGGCGCAGTGCTTGCTGACACAAGAATGAAAACACAAAGACAGGGGCGAGGGGCAAAGCATCGAGTATGACTACAGTTGTTCCTTACATCTGCAGGGCTAAGAGAAATGGGAACTTAACCAGGTGAAAACCACATCCCCTCGTTCCCCAGTGAGGAATTTCTAAATCAAAGTGGCTGCAGCAACATCTGTGCTCGCAGTGAGGATGCAGTGATGGGGATGTAGCTCCGTGGGCCAGAGCCCTCCACCCAGATGCCAAGCCCAGCCACCTGACAGCAATTTGCATCCCCACGTGCCAGAAAGCCCTTAATCAGTGCCAAGAGGAATAAGTTTCTCTTTGAGGCCTCTTCAGGAAAAGATTTACGAGTACTATTACAGCTCTGATGTTGATGAAGCACGTTAGTTTAGGCCAAAATTAAACCGATCCCAAATGATGCTTAAAATCAGTTGAAAATGCAGCCTCACATCCTTCAACAGGGAGAGGGGATTTCATCCCCCGACCTCTGGGAGGAGCGGCACCCACAGGCTCCCCACAGCAGCTGGGGTGCCAGCACTCACTGCCAAGCCCACAGCAAGCATTTTTAACAATTTCCCCCGGGTCCTGGGGACTAACGCAGCACGGGAAGCCTTCCCAGCACTGCCATCCTGCAGCAGGATGCCTCGGAACCAGGTCACTGTGCTACAGCAAACACCTGCGCGGCTCGGCACAGCCTGGCAGCCCGCCCCTTCCCAGCACTGCTCCAGAGCACAGCAAACAGCCCAGAGCTGTTCTTAACGGAACCCACGTTCACCACCGCGGTCACAATACCAGGAAGGTTTCAGCCTCACGCAACCAAAATCACACTAAGGAGGCCTCTGGGTGCTCAACCACGGGGTTCTAGCAAGTTGAGATCATTTACCTGAGATCAGGACCTCGTTAATTGCTTGTAAGGAAGTCACACAGCAATGCAGGCAGGTTTGGTGGGTTTCGTACCGGGCACGAGACAAGCAGCACAGCCCTTCTGCAGAAAGGAGGATGACTTGGCAGGGCCACTGCATCTCCGCGGCAGGTGTTCACCTGCAGTCTGCTGGTGCTTTTGTATTCAGCCCCGGTGCCGTGGCCCCCAAGCTGTGATTTTATTAAGAAACACAAAAAGCTTACAGCTGGCATTTAAACTCTTCTTCTCCAGGAGCCCTCTGCACCAGGCAGGTGCTCCCAGCGCGTCCTGGTTGTGCCACCGGCAGCATCTCAGCCCGTGTAACCAGACTTTAAGCACATCATGCTAACTTCCTCGCTCTCCTGTGCAGAAGCTGGTGCCTCAAATCGCTGAGGCACTGCGGTCACTAAGAGAACTAGCCTTTGCAAATCCATCCTGGACCCCTCTGACAAGTTCAGGGATTGAAGGTTGCTCCAGGAAAGCAGCAGTTCTCGGTAGAAATAGCAGGTTCCGGGCTTTCCGGCGCAAGGCATTGCGCACACACTTCTACAATCAATCACGTTTTCATGAAGTGGATCACCAAGGTCAAGTGGCAGCATCTCCATGCATAATTAGTATTTGTTTCGATATAGCCACAACTGGCTGTTTGGTTAGCTTATTAACTGTTACCCTTGGCACGCAGCTCCTCTAACTCACAACTAGCGGCTTCTTTCATTTAATAATGGTGCTAAAATAGAAACTGTGTCAGCCACAGATTAACTTTAAAAGTCTCAAGGGGCTAAAAATAATGAACTAATCTACATTTACTGGAAGAACACATTTGAGATGATTCTTCCCCTGTTCAGGATGCAGAGGGAGGAAAAAATGTTTGATCTTCAAAGTTCTGCCTTACACGTGACGGATTTGCATTTAATCTGATGACTGCAGCGGCCCAAGGGGAAGCACCCACCCTTGGTCTGCTACGTCTGTGCCCCAGCAGCCACGCGATGCAACGGACAAGGAGTTCACCAATTTCTGCCTGCCAGCTCCAAACGTGACCCTGGAGAAGCTGAAGATGCAAGTAGGAAACTTGCTGAAGAAGTGGTTGCAAGAATGATTTACAGCCTTGCGCCTGACCTACACCCTTGGGACCAGCTGGGGAATTATGTTTCTCTTACAATCCAGCTGACCACAAGAACACCAGTCAAAAGCCAGCCCCTAGGGGACGCACAGGGTCCTCTGCACCTCACAGACCCCTCTCATTTCCCTTTTTTTTCCACACATGGTCTCAGGGCACTGTGGAGAAGCTGCTGAGCACCTGTGTGTACGTACTGAGCTGAACCCAAGGGCACCAGGCAGAGGCACGCAGCAGCTGCTGCGGCTCCCTGGCACGAGGAAGTCATTGCAATGTAACCCATGCCCATGGGTTGTGTGGGTGTCCGTGGGTTACACGTAACCTCCGTCAGCACTGGGAACACGGCTGCACTGCCACGCAGACTCACGAGGGTACAGTTTGTCTGATAGAAGAGCAATAACCTACATTGCTGAGCTAATAAAAGGCTCCTTTCTGCTAATGGCAGTAGAAATCTGCAACACCCAGATAAGCAATTATCTGTTTCAGTATTCAAACGGTGATGGCACTATAAAATACTTGTTAAATTAATCCTGAGAAGGGGTCGGAGCCTGGAAGCTCAACATCTATTTCTACCCAAAAGCTAGCCCCAGTGCAAGCTGCCCAGCCTGGGGGCACCCCGCTCCTGGCACTGGGAGCACAGCCAGCCCAGCCGCTGCCCCCAGCCCTGCTGCTTGGTGGCACAGCCCTCACGGGGCCTGTGGAGTCACCCGTGTCCCCATCTGCCATGCTACAGCCGCCCCTCGGGTTAGAGGTGCCCTCCACCTGAAGAGGGAAGCCACGCAAGCAGCCTCATTGCTGGCCACCACCTGGGATCAGCTCTGTCTGGGTTCTCTGCTCAGCCCCGACCAGCCCCAAGGGAGCCAGGACGTGCCCTGCTCCTCCTGCAGCCCAGCCAGGAACAGCCCCACACATCTGCACGCTCCCCTGAAGCCCACGAACCACTTTCAAAGGAGGCACAGCCCTAGCAGCAGTTTTCTGCCGTAGCTTCAAAGACAAGCCCACAAGCCTTGCAACAAATCCGCGGCAAACAAGGCAGCCCGGTGACACTGGTAGGAACAGAAGTGCCGGCTTCCCATGGCTCTCCCGATTGACTTTCAATAGGAAAGCCGTGGGGTGCCAATCTTCAGCCAGGCAGCACTGAAAAGCTTCACCTGAAAGGGCACTCAGAGAATCATCTCACCTCAAACATTCGCCCTGCTCCAGAGTTGAGAGAAATGAGTTATTTGCTGAGGCTTGACAAATTTAACCCAAAACATATTTTTCCTAGCCGCCTAGGCTGAGGTGGCAGGTATAAGAACACCCACTCCAGCGATTCCCTCGCTCACTATTCCCAGAGCTGCTCCGCACCCTTGAGCCTTCCACAGCTCAGGGATGCAGAGCAGATGCCTGTGGCTTATCTGGTGCCACACAACCTCCTGTTATCAGCTTCCCAAATGAGAAATGTTCCTGGTGCAGCGCTTTCATTGCACTGCTGCAGCGGAGGGGATGTGTGGCCGGGACAACGGTGCTGCTCGTTCTTTCCACGGACTGCTCTGCTGCTAAAACTGAGGGATTTCCACCACCTTCCGTCTGGCCTACCACACAGGGAGGGCCAACAAGAAAAAGCATTGAAGTGTCACAAAATATTCCTTTGTCAAAACAGCTGCCAGCAGCCCCAGCCACTGGGCAGAGGGGCAAGTCACCGTGCTGCCACCGTCGGGGGCTGGGTGCTCCTCTGGGTGCAGGCAGCCCCCAGGGGTGGGTGAGCCTTTGCCTTCAACCCATTTCCAGAGCCCTAACGTTATTTAGGAGGCATAACAATTTCAAGAGAAGCCTTCTCTAAGATGATGCTAGGCTCTGCAGGCATGTGCGCGCACACAGGTCTTGCTGCCAAGAGGTAGCTGGTGCGAGTCAGTGGGACAGAGCAGCCCTTGCAGATCTCTGCTGAGTCAGGCGGGCAGGCACAAAGGACAGTCCCTGGTGCCCCCCCAGCACCCAAACCTGCGGGATGCGCTGCTGCTGCCTCAGCCAACTGACGCCGTGTCTCGCCTCTCCTCCGGCTTCCATCAGCGCTTTTCCCCTTCCCAGGGAAGCTGTTAAATGCTACGAAACCCACCCCTCAAAATGCTGCGGGAGGCGGGCAGGGAGGGACACACACATGCTGCACCCACCTGCAGAGCAAAACGTACAGCAGAAGAAACGCTGGCCTTCTGCGAGTCACTGGTGGTTGGACTCGAGAGCTTCCTAATTTCCACTGAAGCGTGCAAGAGACTGCAAAATTTACTACCTGCTGTCTTTTTAGATGATTTAAAAACAGGTTATAAAGCCTTCGGTTCTTCACTGAGAAGCTAATTAAAGCAGCTCCAGGCCACCCTGATTGCTTCCTGAGAGACGCTCCCCCAGAGCCAACTGCTCGAGCCCTGGGATCAGGACCACAAGCACTCAGTGACGTGCTGCATTTTTAGGGGGCAGACGGGACCACCCCCTGCCTTGGTTATTGGAATTCAAAGTCATTTCTGCAGTTACCACATTCTGGGGGCAGTTGCCACGGCTTCCTAATCAGGATGAGAACAGGAGGGAGAGGGAGATGGTGAGCACACGCACTCCCTGCTGCTGGGTCCCATCTCATGATGTCCATCCCTAATTTCAGCAAGGGCCACAGCACGCACCCACCCTGCAGTGTCCCCACCACCCTTCCCACCCAACGAGTGCTCTGCCAGTGCTTCAGCGATAGGCAGAGGACTCCTGCAGGGACTGAACCCAGATTTACTCCATCCCATTAAAACTGCAGCAGTGACAGCTCCCACACACACATTTCTGGGCAAAGCATGGCCACTGCTCATCCTAAAAGAGGCAGGGGTGCAATTCATCACCTTGCCTACCCACCATGCAGCTCTCAACGTGACTCTTCCTGCACTCAAAAAAATTAACCAGCAGGTAAGGGAAAGAATAGCTTTTTTTTTTTTTTCCCAAAAAAATTTTGTTACAGTTCCCTTAACATCTTCAGTAGGTTTGGTGGGATGGGTATTTTCCCCCCTCTTCAGTAATGCCACCTTAACATCTGACTAAATGACATGAAGACTTCTGCCTATTGCTCAGAGGGAGGTTCTTTCATCCTGTATCACTTCTCGTTACACCTATCTCTGGTGAGAAGCGCTGCTGCTTCTCGTGCAGTGATTCAGCACACTACTAGGGTTGTCTTGCAAGGAAGCACAGAAGCATGTTCAGCCAGACCCTGGACACTTGCTCATCACCATGACATCAAGTTGATCATTGTTGAAGGAGGACACTGGAAAACCTTTCAGAAAGTATTCCCCTTGTATTCTGTAATACTGTATTGGAGACAGTATTCTGTCTCCAAGGTACCACAGCCATCACTGTGAATCTGCGATTATTTAACCAAAACATTGGCTCCTAGCAGCAAAACCCCAGTACGCATGAACCTCTGCTTTCCTCCTTTGAAGTATATGCCAGTGGCAGATGCCACATGATGGGGAACCCAGCTCATTTTCATGAGCCAGACCAGATCCTGCTTGTTCCTTCTTGAGTTCTTGATCTCAGCAAGCAGAGTGGTAGGCACACGTGGGGTCCCCGAGCTTCCAGCCCGGACAACTGCCTGGGAACATCAGGGTGACTCCAGCTAGGACTAAATGAAGGTCATCACAAATCCTTTCTACACCCCAGAACTACATATGTGCAGAAGACAATGCATTTCCCTGTAAAAAAAAAAATCACAATTTCTTATATCAGGAAGACTTGTCTACCCCCTATGCCAAAATTATGCCACCAAGTTTTCAATACACAAGGTTTTTCTCCAAGATTTGGCGAGAAGGGGCACCTACTGCCCTTAAAGCCTGCGTTTCACACGGAAAAGACATGCAGGCAGGAGAGCAGAGCCAAGCTGAGAACTCCAACATTGCTTACATCAGGTAAGGAGCTGAGTGGTTTCTCAGCGTTTCACACTGTCTCAAGGACTCAAAGACCAAAAAGCACAGCTGGAACAGACTTATGGGGACCCATTACACCTCCCCAAACCACAAGGTTAAAAAAAAAAAAAAGCTATCAAAGCCTTGAACTCCAGGTCTTCGTGCCTTGTCCCCTGGCCCTCCTCCCACTGCAGTGCCCCTGTCCCAGCCTTGCTGACCTTGAGACCATGGTGGCCACAGCAGCCCCGAGCCGTGCACATCCATCACCCGGCCGCTGCCAGAGAGCGCTGACAGTTTCCCAGCTGACATGGGGGGTCATGTTTTCTCTTTACACAGCAGTGGATTGTCCCACAAGTCTTCGTTAGCCCTGAGGTGGCCTCTTCTGTTGGTTAGAACTGGTCTCCGGGTTCAAGTGTTTGTTTGTGTGGGGTGGCCAAAAGGCAGAGGGACACATCGAGAACGGGCCAGCTGCCTTGCTGCCTCCGAGCCAGGCAGCAGAGAGGCAGAGGCTTAATATAGGCTCCATCTGCCAGGCCGTGGCTCTGGAAAGAAACAGCAGGTAGGAAAGCATGTAGGCAAGCTCCCCCCTGGACATTCATGACAACATTCCCCTCACGGCGTAAGGGTTTCTGCAGACAACTTGCTCCCTACCCAGAGCCTGGGTCAGGCTCTCCTCACAGCCACGAAGGCCTCCATCGCTGAGGGAGCAGAGGCCGCACCCCGCAGAGGTCACTGAGGAGCAGATGTCTGCTCTGGGCTCTGGAGATGGGCCTCTGAGAGCACAGCAGCTCTCCCCAGCGCTGGGCTGCCCACATGAGGCCCCCGGTCACCTCCTGCTGCTCCCGGAGCTGCCCGCTCCCTCCCCTCCATGCCGGGCAATGGGGGGCTTCTTCGGGCCTCAGGGGGGACTTCTAAGAAACCTCGATTAGGACCAAGAGTTGGACCAAGAGTTTCTCAAATTTGCTGGGGGGCTCCCACAACCCAGAAGTTACAAGAGACCCATCACCTCCTTGGTGACGCTTTACCGCTGACTTTTGCTGAGATACCCAAGAATTGATGGCCTTTTTGAGAAGCCCGATGTTTTATAACTGGCTTGAAAACAATAATGGAACACATATAGGAGGCTATTTCAGAGCCTTCCTCCAGTAGAGCATCCCAATTTTAGATATCTTAGCTAAATATTACTATTTAAAACTAATTCATTTTGTTTACAAAACATCGATTTAGGGGGAACTAAGCACTGGGTTGGCAAATGCCTCGTAAAAGGCTCATGACTAAGGAGCAACCAACTGGTGTTACATACTTGTCATCACTTTAAGAAAACTTAGCAAGTTGATGGCTTTGCACAAATAAATAACATTTTAATCAAAAACATCAGGCACAGAAAAATAAGCTTTTTGGCACCATACTGAAGATGAAACGATGTACAAGCTCCCTGTGATGCCACTGCTGACTGAAAGTGCCTGATTTGGGTCCACAGGTTTTAGTAGTCTAGTATTACAAATACAGTTGCCAATTTGAAGTGAAAAGGTTTGCAGTCTTTCTTAATAAAGGACCTCACAGTGCTGTGCACCAAGTTTGTTTGGGTCAGCCCCCAGGTAGCACACATACCACGGCGAGCCCCTGCCACAGGGCTCACAACCCACTGCTGGGACAGGGCCCCCCAGGAGCCCACCATGCTGGGCCCCAGCTACCCACGGCAGCCCACCGAGAGCCACGTGGGAGTCACCAAGAACACACAGCGAGATCCAAGCAGCTGGCACACAGCTAGTCCTGACACGTGTGATCACGAGGAAAAGCTTCAGAAGCAGCTCACACAAAGGCGGCCCCCAAAACACGCTTACAAATAAAGAAACCACTCTTAAAAGTCTCAGGCAAAAGGAAACTAACTGTCAAATTCTCCTCCCTGCAGAATAGTTCAATATTTCTGTGAAATATTTTATTCAAAGCATGATGCTAACTTGGAATAAAGGAAGAACTGCCTGTCACTGGCACCTCACGCTCGGTGCTGCATCCTGGCTCCAACACAGCAACCCGGTGGCTGCTGGCATTGTCAGGCTATCACACACAACACATTTGAGTCACATTAGCTTATTTGCAAGTTTGTTTTTGATTTTTGTTTAACAGCTTGCTTACACTGAAAGCCTAGATAATTCTTGTAGAAGATATGCTGTATTACGAGCACGTTGCAACTGTTCAATTTAATCCTTATTTTGTTTTATTTCCCACTCCTCTCTGCTTTTTACAGCCTCCACTGTGCTGTTCCAAGGTACTCGTGGAGTTGTGCTCACTGCCCAGCGAGCACTGCTGCCTTCCTGGAGCATGCTGTAGCAGGATTTTATCCCAAGCACCCAGCCCTTACTGTAAACCTATAGCACAAGGGACCAAAGGTGAAAGTTCCCAATTCAAAGATCTTGCTCTAACCTCAAAGAATATGCATGTTGTTAAGTTCTATACCTAGTTTTTCTTAGCTTTCTATTTACAAAAAATAACAGACTATCTTATGTTATGTTTCTATGTTTCTTCCTAAAGGAAGTTAGAGGGATTTTTTTTTTATTCAAACCAATGCATAGAAGTACTTCTGTATGTCTACAAGAAGCAGCAGTTTCTGGCAGGCCCAACACTGAAGAAATATTTTTTGCACACACACCAGAAAAAAAGATTATCAATAAACCGATAATGATGTCTTTGAAGTCTAACAGACAATTTCTAGAATGTGATTTAGCATGATGAAAAGTCTGATGTAACAAACCAAAATTTAATTTGGAATTACAAGTAAAACTGCCGTTTGTAGTAAGTAATGGAGACAATGCTGTTTGCTTTAAGTAATGCATCGAACCACTCCGTTCAGCACTAGCCAACCCAGTGTCCGAGTGGCACAGGACCAGGCTGCTAATCACTGCAATAAAGTACGTGGATATTTTTACATCTCAAAGTATTTTGGACAAAGCTTCGCTCTTGGATGCCCTTCTTGGCTCAGTCTCAAACTGGCCACAACCTGGCCAGAAAACTGCCTCTACAATGAGTTTACAAACAAAAAGCTACACAAGGTCTGTCCCACTTTGAGACATTCTGGCCCTCTTACCACCCATCTCCCAGAGACATAAAAGCACCTCCTGGGTTTAGATGGGGCACTGTTGGATCCCCCAGCCCTGGTGCAAATGCACCACAAACAACACAGTAAATGGGAAGTGCAAGGCCTCTTCCAGCTGAGCAGAGGAGGCATCTTCAAGTGTAAGAAGAACAGGACGGAAAATTAAAAGGACAGTATGAATAATCTGAGGGCAAGGAACAAAACTGCATTAAGACCTGGAGCAGCAAGAGAAGGGATGACCTTTGGTAGCAAGCTTCATCATCTGCCAACAGAACTAGCAGGGTAGCTGGGACCAGCTTCGGTTTGTCACATGCAGGGACTGGGGACACAGGAACAAGCTGGTCTGCTTTTCTCAGCAAAATAGAAAGACTGCAGTAAGAACAGTTTCAGACAAAATTAAGTGTTCAACAGTCCCAGACTGAACGTTTTGCTTTTGTTCCTGGGATGACTTTGCTTCTTTAAAAATAAAGGCCCATTTTGACATGAAAAATGAATGCGTTCCCCTTTGAAACAAGAAGTTTTGCTTTTAATTGCTATGTTACTTTTGTCTTACTATTTACTGAAAGGAACCTGAACTTGAGTAATTTGTTTTTGAGTAATTTGTTTTACTTTTCATGCTGAAAGGTCCTTGTAGGAAATAGTTCATGTTTAAAAATTGCTCAGCAATCGCTAAATGTACACAATTTGTATCAGAAAGGTGCAAGCAACAGTTTGCTTGTGTCTTAAAGAGTTTTATTAAAATAATTGTTTTGACTTCCTGTGAATTACACTTTGTTGTACTGGCCCTTGTACACCAGGTGATGCTGCCCAGGGCACAGCAGGGAATGTCAGGGGACAGGGTTAAGCCTCCCTTTAACTGCTGCTAAATGCAAACATTCTGCTGCAAGGAGAGAAAAACAGTAACAGGGCTCCTGGTATCATTTCCATTCAACAACAGGCAGCAAGACCCTGGGATGTCTTGTGAACAGCATCACCTGAATCCTCAAACCAAGCTTTACTGGGCCTCTAGCATGTAAAGACATACTTGAAGTTCGCCCACCTCCCTGAGGAGGCTCTTCGCAGCCCTGAAGACTGCAGGTCTCCCCTCAGCCTCTGCTTCTCCAGACTAAACAACCAATTCCCTCAATCACTAAGTCTTGTTTTCCTGTCCCTTCACCAGCTTCGTTGCTTTTCTCTGCACACACAGCATCACTGCTAGACACTGCATTTAGAGGTTGAAACTTCATGACCTCCAATTAAAGCTTCACCTTTGCTGCTCCTACATGAGTTTGTCCCCAGAGGCACAAACACACCCAGAGCATTTGTCCCAAAATTACAGGCAGCCCTCCTGGATCGCTGCCCAGCCACAAGGGTTCAGCCCCAGTGCCTCGGGCAGCCCGCATGAGGCAGCGTGGGTACCCATCAGCAGGTATGGGCTGGTTGCCTTCACAGGAGACCCCTTCCACTGCCAGGGTTTGGAGAATAAAAAAGCCAGGAGCCTGTGACTGGCTGAATAAGAACCCAACTAACAGATTTCTATGCGGCTTCAAGAGCAGAGATCCCATCTTTGGGAAGTGCTTGATTCTCCTGGAGGCATCCCACCACAAAGCCAGGTCTCCATAGGTGCTCAGAACTACAATAGATGAAGCAGGATTCTTAATGCCCTCCAGTATGAAGAATCAAAGCTACCGACACACAGGATTGTTGGGAGCCAGGCACGAGGGACACTACAACTGCTTCATTAGCTTACCCACGGCTGCAGTGGTGGGTGATATTTTAGAGCATCAGCACATGTACAACTGTGCACTGCCTAACAAAGTGGGGTGAACAACAGCAGGAGGTTTCTTGCCTATCAGGGAATGCCATTTTTTTTTTTTTTTACTAATATTGACTCGTTCGCACCACATATACAAAGCAGTATAAAATAAATCCTTTTGACATCTGCAATTTTTGGCGATTTGCAGCCGCTTCACATCCAATCGGGCTCCAGCAGAAGGGCTGCTGTCACACAGACTGATGCATGTCCCCAGTGAGAGAAGGAAATTAAATACAAAAGCCTGTTAAATTCTTGTTAAGGATTTAACTGCATCTGACAAAAACAAGGCAGCTCAGGTTCAAGGATGCTCTTCTGTCCTTAAATCTCCTGTTCAGCATCATACCACATCCAGCATCCAAGCGCATCTCCTGCTGTATCTGGAGGCAAAGGCAGAGCAGAGGACAGCAGCTACCTCTGGATTTCTTTGCTTCTGCCTACTTCAGCCAGGCCCACAACATCACTGATGTTGATTTCAGTTTCTCTCATCATTTGCTCCCAAGCGTCACACACTGTTTTTACTCTTTTGGTACCAAAACTCACCAAAAATACTGCAGCTTGCAGAGCTCAGTCTTTGCCCTTGGATGTGGCCAACAAGCAGCAAGCTGGACCTGCAGCCCTGTGTCCCCAGCTGAGACCTCTTCCTCAGGGTCACCCAAAACCCTCCGATTTCCCCATTTTTGGGACAAAGTGCTGCATGCTGGCACAGCTCTGTGAAGTCCTTGCCACGAGCACTCACCACCACTCCCACCAAAAGGTCCTTTCTAACATCACATGTATGAAGTAGCCCTGTTCCACCAACTTATAGCCTCATCTTCCTCCCAGGCCTCTTTCTTGCCTTATGTCTTAATCAGACTTTCTTCCCCCCATGAGAAAAAAGCACAGAAAGCAGATTTTTCTTTGGCAGCCCTCAGAAAAGCTGAGAGGGGAGCAAGGCAGGGAAAGCTCTCTTCTCTCCAGCATTCAGAGCACTTCTGCCAATGTGACAGCCCTGACCCCAATTGCAGTTGTCACCGCTCCTCCGCCAAAGCGGGACTCAGCATGGGGAGGGCGTGGGGAAGGTGTCCTGTTCTCATACCAAGAGGCAGTATATCCCTGACCCACACTGATTTCTTGCTCTTAAAAAGGCCCAAGGTGAAGCACATCCTGCCTAAAACAGCAACGCTGTCTGCACAGCGCAACGCAACCAGCAAGCAGGAGCATGAAGCGATGCTGGAGGAGGGATCACGAGCCAGGACATGGGCTTCGTGCTTGTCAGCTGAGCAAACTCTGCCAGAGCAAAGTGGAGAACCTGCAGAATTTCCAGAGGGGAAATAAATGGATTGGACATAGAGGTTTTACTTGACAATGGGGTCTTCTTCATTTCTAGATACTAAATGGAAACAGGTTCAGAAATAAAACCTCATTTCAGAGTAGCAAAGTCAAAATGTTTCCATTAGGAATAATCCATAAAAATGGTTTTCCTTTTTAAAAACAGGTAAGGAGTTCAGAAGGAGTTTTGAAATAAATTCAAAGCATGTAATTGATCACAATATTCTACATCACCCTCCTAGCATGCTTAAAGTTACACAAGATAAACACTGGGCTAGAGCCTGACTTGTCTGATTTCATAGGAACGATCAGACCCCATCTTCCTAGTTAAAGCTTCTGATGGAGGGCACGTGTGAAAGGCCATGCACCTGCGTGACAGCCACCTGAGGTCAGACACAGCAGAAGACATCCGCTGCCCTCACCCGAGAGCCACCACCATCCCCACTGCTGCCACACCGCAACCCCAGTCCACCAGCCACAGCGTGGGACACAGCCATGTAATCATGAGGTACAAGGACCTGGAAATATCAATAAAAGCAATGGTTTTACGTATTGAAATGGCCTCTACCTTTCAGGAACCAGCAATTTAAGTGACTTATGAGGAGCCTCACTGTTCTGTGGACATGGCAAACCGTCCATGCGGAGGCCTGCAAGTTTCAGCTGAGGACGCTACTTCAGACCTACGGCCTAGTGCCTCCCTCAGGAAATGGCAGCGTGATGCTGAAGGTACTGGTGGCTGTCCATGGCACGGGAGGTCCCCCACGACGGGGGTACTGCACCAGGAGTCTGCCGTCCTCGAGCTGGTCAAAGAAATCAGGAATTGAGATAACTTTCACCACAGTTTGTAGAGATGCTGATTCCCACCCCAAGCCGAACGCATGCAGATTAAGTCAAGACTTGAAAGAGCAATCACTCTTACTGCAGTGCCAAAGAAAATGCGAACAGTAACTCGTGTTTCGGATGACTGAAGCAGAGCTATTTCGAGGGTAACTCGGGAACATAATCAGGCACAAGTGAGTCGCAGCCTGCGTGAAGCAGACAGCGTTCAAAGAGACCAGCCCAGGGAGGAGCTGCAGGGGAGCACTCGCTGCCAGCAGCGCTATGGATGCCCATGGGAAGGGGTGACACCTCAGACCAAGGGGTGACGGCTGCCACCTGCCCTGTGCCCCCCTCCAGGCACCCAGGAGCCACCCACTGCAAGATCAGGACAGCGGGAGGTCACTTGCCTGTGCCTTATTGCTTATGGTCTATAGGGTGGAGATGTTGTATTGCTGCATCTAAATCAAACATGGCCAGCATGAAAAGCTGTTGAATCATGCCAAAACTCCAAGCTCAGCTTTAAGTCTTAAACAGTAGACAAAATCTGAGGTTAAAGGACGTTCACACAGTTGTTTTCTTCCCCTGGCTCTGGGCTTTGACCCAAACCTCCGTGTTCTGCCATAGAAGAGCCAGGAGCCTCCAAGGTTTGTCTTGTGCTTTTCCCTGTTGTGCCCTTGAGCAGGGGACACCTTGCTCTCCTTCTTTCTTCCCAGGGCCTTCAGTAAAAGCTGATTATTCGTTTCACAGCACTGCATCTCCAGAACAGCCTCGGTGACAGCTTCTGGTTACAACCCCTGGGTGCCAGTGCATTTGTACGGTGAGGAGACAGGCTCCTACAGGCATTGCACCTGGAGGAAACGTTAGACAAAGACGCTCCTTTTCACTTCCCAGCCACCCTGAAGGCCATCAGGGCTCCCTGAACTGCACCCACAGCTCTGACTGGGCCATACAAGGCCACTAGCACCCTCACCTGATGCACGGCTGCGAGAGCCTCCTGCTCTCCCCAGCACCTCTTTTTGGTACACCAGGGGCTGAAGGAAGTCGGACTAGCCCACGTACTTTTCCAGGAATTGCCCAAAACCAGAGGATTCACCGCTATCTCTACCACTATCATTATGTACATTGACTCCTGCATTTCATTACAGCATGCTGGACTTCTACACCTGGAGGTTACCGGTTCAAATCTAAGAACTTAGAAATTTAGGTAATGCTAATAATTAATGGTGTACACAGAAGGTGGACTGTGGGTGTCTTACGTGACATGCCCACTGCAGGGACACTACAACACCCGCAGAGCGGTACAGGTGAGCCCAGGGGACTCTCCTTGCTGGTGCCTGCATCCACCCAGGATGATTGATTCATACTCCATGAGAGGTCTCAATGTTTCAGCCTCTTGCTGTTCCAGTTTCCCAGCTGAAATAAATCACAACACTATAGAGTTCCTTTCTTGAGTTCTTTGAGTTCTGCCCATCTAACAGTATATCTTCATTCCCCCTTTTGTCAGAAAAAAAAGATCCCAGTTTTCCCTTGTGGTGGGTGACATCAACACTCGGACCTGGAGCAGAGCACGTTCACCACCTGGATGCCCACAACCTATCAGCACAGCTCAGGTATCAGCAGATAATCTTCAAACATCAACAAATATTTTCCTATCGCGTGTCTGCTGACTCCTTGTCAGACTGAGAAAACATCAAAGCTCAATTGCAATTCATTTGGAACAGGACTTAAGAGCACACATTGAAAAGTCTAAAGAGGGTGGCTATATATGTGCCTGTGCGTATATATAAATAATATCTATATATAAAAAGCATGCCTGCTGAAAGCATGCCTGCAGCTGCATTTTACAGATAACAGAATCTGACTGGGATGTGGGAGTCAAACAGTCATTAAAATCAAGAGAAGTCAAGTAAAAAAAAAACACCTGGCAGATGCATAAGGAAATTACAACATGGAAACGCATCCCTCAGAGGATGATGGGTGAAATTGTTGAAGGTAAAGATGCAGACATTCATCCTGTGCTTTTTTAGTCCTATATTTAATCCCAAAGCACAAGAGAAACAGAAAAAGCATCCCTAGGTAGCAAAGGAGATGTAATGGAGAAGCTCAGGGGAGAACTGCAGTTGGGGCAGTCTATGCCATTTATTCCATCATCTCCCTAAATGAGACATTATCACTGCAATTAAATCCCTTTTCTATATATTTTTTTTCCACAAAACATCTGTTCTAAGGGGATGTTCTGAGTGCACACAATTAAAAGATAACCACACACAAAAAACCCATATGCAGTCACCACCAGCAGTTAAGTATCTGCTTCTTCAAGTCCCACTGGCAACGTGCTTGCATGTTGTGTTCGCTGCAGCTTAAACCACATACCCATGTTGTTTAAGTTTTAGAGCAGAGGGGTGTAAAAACTACTGATTTAATGAATTTAATGGGAATTAAGTACTTAAATACCCCAGTTGGTAATTCTGAAACCTTCTCAGCTCCCAGGAACTGCTGGAATACGATGAGTGTTCAGATTTCTGCAGGAGTTGCGCTCTGCTTTCATCAGGAGTTTATTGGGAAACGCTATTCATTTTCCTTGACCAATTGTGTCAGAAAGAAACTAAAAATAACCACGCTGGACTCCCTGCTAATTTTGTAGGGTACGTTTGTGGAGACGTAATAAAAAGATCAGCAAGCAGAACAAATGTGCTTCACTCATGCTAATAACCAAGTAGAAAATTACAAAGAATGACAACCATAAAATCATTCAAGTACCTTCCTGCACCTAGCACACCACCAGCTCTCCAGATATAATGTATATGTTCATTTACAACTCAAAACATCCATTGTTATGCATGGCTTTTGCATAAAAAGGCAAGTCTTAATTTGTCAACATTACAGCTTGGATCAAGTCAGGAGAAAATCCTGGGCTTCTAAAAAATGCTCCGTGCATTACGCCTATGGCCAGCTGCAGAGGATGCTGTCCAGGTGCTACAGAAACCAACTAAAGGGATGCTGACCCTTTCCGTTTTATGGACAGTACACCATTCTCCACACTTCACACCTGCTCTCAGCTACCTGATGTGACCAAAAGCCTGTGGAGAAAGCCCAAGCCTGCTGTCTTGCCGTTGGAAGGTTTTCTGGTGAAGTTCAGCTGAGCTGCTGCTTCAGAGATGATGTGACTGCATGCCCAAGAACCGGACAGCCAGTAGTGATTGTAATCTTCCCAAGCGCTCAGTGCTTTATTTAGAAGCTATGCGAGAGGATTGCTAATGAGCTTTCACACAGCACATCAGGCACATTTCCCAGACCGCGGTTTACTAGGCACCAACTGGAAATCCCACAGACACTGGTGGCTCCTCCTCAGGCAGCACCCACACTCACCTCCACCACGCTGCTCCTGGCTCTGAGCTGGTTCCTGTCCGGTCTCCTTGGTCGCAGAAGTGAGGCTGAGGTCAGCAGAAAAATCATACACACAACCCCACGGGCATTATTTGGGAAACAGCTGAACGTCTTACTGGTACCTTTGCCTGTGCCCTGGAGGATGTAACCCATGCTGCAATTAGACAGAATAGCTTGTTCTGCTTCCTTTTAATAGGATTTTATTTGAGGAAGAATGAACGAGCACGTACACACTAAGCAAGCACTTCTCCAAGCTAATGCAACAAAACAGAATGATGATCAAATTGTGGTTATAAACCAAAAACCAGCACATTTAAATAGTTCTCAATGACCAAATCACCAAGTTAACACAACACAATCAAAATGAGTTCACAGAATGGCTCGGGTTGGAAGGGACTTAGAGACCCCCCCAGCTCCAACATCCGTGCCGCAGGCATGGACACCACCCTGCTGCTCTCAGTGAGTCCTTTTCCCAGCCTGTCCTCATGTCTAGGATGACCCCAACCCAGGTGCAGCACCTTGTGGGACACCTCATTCGGTTCACGTGGGGCCACTTCTCAAGCTTGTCCAGGGAGTTACGAGGCTGAAAATGAAGAAATTATTTAGCACTGGTCATGCTTTGGGGGAATGCAAGACAGGAAAACGATGTGTTTAAACTGAGACCTGCTCAAAGGACTCCTCACAGCTGAGGAGTTCTGTCACAGTTTTAGCGCATGGTGGATTTGAAACCGACAGCAAAAAGCTATTGTTAAAATTTCACTCAAACATTGAAAATGCATTTTTCCTTGACAATTCTTCCAGCAACCTTATTATTATTTCACAAAACATCCTTTATAAAGCTTTCTTTTAAAACAGAAACAGAACTAGTACACAGCCATCCTTTGGCCTCAAACATGTATTTAATGGGCATAAGCTCGTCTCATGATTAAGTCATTAAAGTTCTGCCAGGTACAAGTGAAGCTTGGAGTGTTTCTTCTGCAGGGAAGCAGTAAGTTGACTCCATCTGCCCCCCAGCTAGGCTAAAAATCCTCCCAAAGCAGAAAAAAATGATTTGCAGAAGAAAAAAAGAAAATACATCAGTTTCTCAACAAGCTGTAGCTCCTAATTCAGGTAAGATGTCTATGCCAGGTTGAGGTCTAACACATTTTGATGTCCCTCGGAGATGACCTTGTCTGGGAGCAAAGCAGCCTCAGTATCGGCTTTGACCTGCTGCTAGCCCAGGACGCACACTGCCACCTCAATTTTATT
The DNA here is from genome assembly GCF_011077185.1 of Oxyura jamaicensis. Taxonomy (NCBI): domain Eukaryota; kingdom Metazoa; phylum Chordata; class Aves; order Anseriformes; family Anatidae; genus Oxyura; species Oxyura jamaicensis. Next base: position 52,730,804 of record NC_048897.1, on the reverse strand, counting down.
CTCTGCAAACGGGGGAAATGACTGCTTTTCTTCCATAAAATATTTTGGCATATGCAGGCGAACAGTGCCACAGCACCATGATGCTATATTTGTCTGTGCTGGCCGGGTGCCATTCCTGAAATACTTCACCTTTTCCAGCATAAGATGGCATTTCAGGCGTCAGAGATCTGAGTCTCAGCACCCCCAGCCACAGGGACTGGCCTCCAACCGCAGCACGCTCAGCCCTGCTCACCTCAGACACCAAGCTCCCCTAAAAACTAAGACTCATTTTTTCATAAACAACAACCTCATGAACAAAAGAGGTGACCTCCATGCCGCACTGTCATTGCTCCTCACTTCTGCCATCTCCAGCACCCTGTCCAAGGCCCAAATTCAGAGCAAGCCCAACCCAGGCAGACTTATTAGCAACACCATTAACTACATCGAAAATTACCTGCAGAAATCTCCTTAGGGGACACCCATTACAGGGCACAAAGCGATTAAAAATCCACACCTCTGCTCTGAGCTAAGAAGTTATTTTAAAGAAGTGAAAATAGCTGAAAGCACCCCATGGTGCTGTGGAGGAGCAATTGCCGTGGGGAGCAGGGGAGGACACGCAGCGTACGATCTCTGGAGCACGATCCTGGCTCTGCTCGAGCGTTGGAGCCACAGAGGCACGGCCAGCCAGCTCCTGGAGCAGTGCTGCTGCTGGTCGCCCTGCTCACTGTGACCACAGCCCCTCCAGCTGCCCCCTGTCCCCCAGGTATCTGTAGCAGCCGCAGCATCAGGACAGCTCCCCAGGCATCTCCAAGGGCCCCCAGCTGCTGTCCCCATGGCACAAGCTGTCCCTGCAGAATGCAGTGCCAGCCCTCCAAGCATGCACACAGCATGGCAATGGGCTGCATCTGCCCTTCCTGAAGGGTATTCACAAAACACCTTTGATCTGAGCTGCACAACTTATTTGGGGGGCAAAACATCTGCTCTTCACGGGTACGTTTATGATACACAACGTACAGAAGTCACCTCTGGCAGGTACAGCTCAGTAATGCAGACAAGCAGATAACATCTCCCAAGAGAATGGAAGTCACGCTGAGCCCATTTGTGGCTGGAACTGTCCCAAACCCAGCTCTCCTTCCCCTCCGGCCACCTCGTGCCTCAGTGAAGCAACTAACCCAAGGTCAGGCAGCATCCTGAGGGCAGAGCCCATCGATAGCTGCAGCAGCTCAGGAGCTCTGGGCACGAGGGCTGCACCTGAGCAGCACGGTCTGGGACAGTCGGTTTTGCTCTTTACGTACAGTCCCTGCTCCTCCCCTATCCCCTACCCTCGCACACAGGAGGAAGGGCATCCTTGCACTTTACAGGCTAACTCCCGTCCCACGAACAAGCTCAGGTAGCTCTGGCTAACAAGAACATTTCCAAGCACTTCGTCCCCGTCAGCTGCCAGGATTTATTACCTGGATGCAATCAAGAGGACATGATCTGAAAGGGATACCCCAGAGGTAATTAAAATATACTCTTTGGATTAGGAAAGTTATTACATTTAGCAATAATAGCAAACAGTTTTATGGCACACTGTGTACCCACTCTGGGCCAAAGCTGACCTCATCAACAGGCCCGGCAGTATTTGTTCACGCAGGTCAGGACTGGGGGATTTGTGGACTTGAAAAAACTCTGCTACATGCATGCCCTTGTGAATTATGATTGATTAGCACTCTGTCAAATTAAAATCCAAACCAAAAAAACCCGGGTCATTAACTAATTTGCTGTTAAAGTAAATCAAGCTGTGTTTTATCATACCACTGCTTTAGCGAAGGACAGGAATTTCTAAAGAAACAGCCCCACAACAGGTGGCGAGCACACGCTCATCCCATTAGCCCACTGGCACCTGTTTTGTCCTTTTGGTGAAGAGCAGCAAATCCCAGCTTGTACCTCAAACGTTCATTAATCTTCTACTGCCTTTGCTCAACGGAACATTAAGCGATTAAAACTTCAGTACTGCTCCCTCAGACAGAGGCATCCTTCTCATCCGCCAAGGCTGAGCGGTTTGGCTGCCAGCTGAAGTTAACCAAAGCAACAGGAAGATCTTAGGTAAGCAGAATAGAATGATCCAAACTGAAATTTGGCCAAATTGCCAGAAGTGGCCCTACTGTATTTCTAAGTTGCCATCTGGTCCCACAAGTTCGGGCAGCAAACTGATTTTTCAGGCCACAGCAAGAGGGATAACACACAGCCTGCACTTCACTTGCACTTTGATTTTTGGTGGCTCATGAAGATGTTCCTCATCTGGGCAATGAGGAAAGGGGGGAGTGCTGCTGAAGGAGGTCTCCAGAGGGAAATTCCCTTAGAGGGGAGGCCTTCAGAGGCATCCCTTCACTGACCAGGCAGGGACAGCAACTGGACCAGCTGAAGAGGCTGGTGGACCTCTCATTCTTAGCTGGCCAGGACAGAGGTTACCTGTGACAGGGAGTCCCATCCAACAGGCTCAGATGGAGATAAATTAGATGGGATAGTTTAACCTCAAATACTTCACCTCATAGAAATCTTCCACTGCCTGCAGTAAGCTCTGGATGGGCGCTGGTTTCATGAAAGCTCACTGCATTGAGGACCTCTGTGTTTATTATAAATAAGTTTTAACACATAGCTAATATACTCAGCCTAACCAGAATGAAATGCTTTGGGGTCTGCCATCCCTGCAGATCCCACCTCCCCGAGGTAGCACAGCTCCATCGGGGGCTCCTCAGGCAGCCGAGGCCACCGCCAGTGGAGGCACAGCGAAAACCTGCCTGCGTCAGCAATGCCGGCAGGCCTGAACCGAGCACACAGGCGGTGCTGAGCTGGGTGACAAAAACATCTCAGAGTGCTGATCTTGAAAAAAGCCAAGCGTACATATATTTGTCAGCAAACAGTGTCCGTGAAGTTGCAGGTTAAGCGAGGCAGAAGGCAAGAAAAGCCCTCAGGGCCTGCATCTCCCACCTCCGAGGTGCCCACACGGGGCTGGGGCAATGCCTCAACAAACCCCATGCCTTCCTCTTGCTTCTGCCAACGCTGCAGCCATGCAGCCGAGCACATCACGGCTTCAGTACCTGATCCAAACAGAGCCATCCCATCCCCAGCCCTGTAACAACCCATCACATTAGAAACAGCTTCGTGCTTTGGAAATGAGACAAAAGTGTCCCCGTTTCTTCCTTCAGCAGCTTACAGACTGAGAGGTGTATCGAATGGGAGCATAATGCCACCACCGAAACATTTATTTCCCTGAAAACAATCTTCACACAGCGGAACTGACAATGTTTTTCAGTAACACTTGAGGACAAGTCAAGGACAAAGATGCAGTCTAATTTTTTCCCCCTTCGCCTCCAATAGAAAATACTTTCAAATGTAAAATATCTACTTCGCTAACTTCGTTACACAAAGCGCATTTGGGAAGAAACATGTTATTATCACTTCAAATCAGAGCGAAGTGCAGAGCTTTAAGCTTGGGTTATTAGAAGATGCGATCGAAGGTTTGCAAACTATCCAACAAAACATTTTTATAGCAAAAATAATTACATAGCGTAAGCTGAGAGCAATGGCAAAGGCATGGGAGAGTTAATAACCTGAATATCTGGGCACTGAACAGGAAGAGCAAGTCCTTGGGACCCACCACTCAAGGTCTGCTCCTGCACCAGCACCAACTTCTAGTGCTGCTTGGCACTGCCAGCCAAGGGATGCCATGGATGCTTCCAGCTGAAATGTTGCATTTGGAGATGAGCAAAGGCATCTGCGTCCCATACCTGCAGTTGTCAGCATGGTGTTGAAAAGCCTGAAGTGAGCAGCTTCTGGATTTAGGTGCTACTGTATAGAGGGAACAGGTTTAGATCACCATCAGCACACTGCTTGTGTTTAAAAAGGTACTAAAATGATCTCCCCAAACCAAATGTTATTCCCCCTTACGTTGCTCCCTCACCCTCTTTGAGGGAGATTGGACAGGTCATAGGGAGCTCAGGTGCCGTACCCCTGCACCCAGCCACACACTCCAGAGCTCTCGTCCCGGCTCTGAGCAAGCCCCCCTCCTGCCCCATCACTACCAGCTCCACTGATTCGAGGTTAGAGGATTATTTTCCCCAGCCCTTTCTCCCCCAGGCATTATAATGCAAATGAGCACTCAACATCTGCAGCCAGCAGCCCAGCGTGGGAAGGGGGTGCACAACCAGAGCAGCCCCGCTGCTGTGACACAGGTCAGCAAGGACCAGGTTCCTCCAGTGCTCTCCCTACAGGGAAACACAGAAACGCTCCGATTGTGAAGCTTCCTCCTCCTGTACACCCCCAGGCTCCCACTCACACCGCACAGAGGAGCCGAGGCAGCTTTAAACCACCCCAACAAGAAGGATCCTCTCCCCCTCCATCATTAAACCACTGCCACCTGCACCGAGGCTGCAGCACTAGGAGGATGGCACCAGCCACTGGCACCGTGAACATGCTCGGGTAGGACCGAAGGCACGGCTGGGCTCCCCAGGCTGCCAGCAGCGCAGGAGGCAGCTCGGCGCCGCAGATGAGCCACAGGCAGCCACCCACGGAGCTCAGCATACCCGAGGAAGCCAGCCAGCCCTCCCCAGCAGCAGCACATCCCCACAGAGCTGGCTCCAGAGCTTCGAGCACGTCCCCGCAGCCACCCAGCCCCGTACCCATTGCTCCAGCAGGCTAAGCTCTGGGGGCAGGCTGCAGCCACACTGCGCCCAGCACACTGACACCAGAGCACGTTAGAGAACAAAATACGGTCACCATGGAAGAAGTTAAAGGCATAGAGAAGACAGCTTGGAGGAAGACATCCTCCTCACAGCCAGGCAGAGCTCAGCCTCTGCGCAGCAGCAGCACGCGGCACCAGCGGGTGAATTGAGCGCAGGCAGATGGCCGGTTTGACGAAGCCAGCCTTAGTTTACGCTGGAGCTGATCCATCCATCCCATGCCAGAGTTTTATGGCTCATGTCTAATTCAGATTCACTACCCCATAAATTTTGGGAGACAGAAACTTCAGAGTGTAACCTTTGCTGTTCCACATATTCCCAGCGCAGGAGCAGTGGAGAGGAGCACAGGGCTGGAAAGCTGCCGTGCACAGGACAACCTGCAGAAGGCCAGCAAGGGAGCTAGGCAGAGGAGGTGCAGGCAGCTGGAGCTCAGCACAACGGGGCAGGAACACGATGAAGCTGATGCTGCTGAAATGTTCCTCGTACGCTCTTAGAGCTCAGGTTTTGTTCCTGCATCTGCCATTTGCAATTTAAATCGCAGCACTCAGCTATGCAAATCTGTATTTAAAATAGACGAGAGAAGTGTTACGGAGACTCATAGAGCTTCCTGAGGCCTTGATAGTGTATGTTTTAAGTGTATGCAAATGTGTGAATAAATGATGTGGTAAGTTGCATCTATAGGTATGCACAATGCATGCGTTTGCACCTCCATTTTCTCACCTTTTCTCTGGCTGGCTACTCCTTAAAGGCTGTGTAAGGCATGGATGTGTAGATACATGCCAAACATAGCTATAATGAGCAGGTTGGTGTTTATTTTTATACAATTACAACGTACAAATATACACGATTTCAATGACACATCCACACAAGTCATTTTTATTCAGTCTCTCCCAGACCCAATTTCAATTCGCTTTCTGGAAATCTGAACAAAAATGGTCTGCTGTTTCCAAGAACGACAGGAATAGAAAAAATCTCCCCCATCTTCATATAGACAAATCTAATAACTTCCTGTATTTTTAAGCTTCCTGCACCTTACTGCTGAATCCAGTAGAGATGAGCAATCCCCAGCCTTCAGAGCCCTGGCAGCTACAGCTGCATACTGCATGGACATGCTTGAACCCTGCCTGGCTCCTGCATCTCCCCAGGCACTGTCAGTGCTCCTGGAGCACCAAACAGACACATGGCCGTGTTCCCCGACACTGCAGCATCCCCCAGCTCACAGCTCCCCCATCCAGCCCAGCCTAGTTGCAGAGCATCTTTTAAAGCTGTCCTTATCCCAGATGTAAGGAGCAACCAACACAAGCTCTGGGGAAAGAACACGCTTAGAGAAAAATTAGCGTGCATTAAGGGAAAGACAGAAAGACTGCACTTGCAGGGATTTTTTTTTGGTTGTTGTTGTCTGGAGTTATGTAAAAAAAAAAAAAAAAAAAAAACTTGCAATTTTGAGTCAGCCTGAGGAAGATGTCAACAGCCTCCCACTTCTGTCTGAGTTACAGCTTGGGCTTTGCTTTTGGTGTCTGGGCTTTTCAGTGTGACTGTAAGGGTTCAGCTGCATGGCTGCCTGGGCTCCCCATTAGCCCCAGAGGCGAGACCACATCAGAAGCCACCCAGGAGAGTCTCCAGCACACGGGGCTCCACTGCACAGCACACAGCAGTGAGCCAAAGCCCTCATCCCGTCAGTAACCCTCTGGGAATGGGGCTTATGCCTCATGCTGACAACTTCTGATTGTTACAAGTCCAGGGATTACTCACACCCCTTCCCCACTTATTTCCAGTATGCCATCCCAAAAGGCCACAGCACTAAGGGAACAGACAGCAGAAAAGAACCCAAATCCTGCCCCAGCAGGAGATGAATCCCAGTTTCTTAGGGGACCATCAGTGTCACCCTGCTGGTCCACAGGCTGGGACACGCTGTGCAGCGAGGCCACCTCTGGCCACATTTAATACCGAAAGCCTACGTAGGAGCAGAGTTTCTGGAAAGCTGATTTCAGAGCTTTAAGATGCCTTTCTGGCACCCATGTGATGGGCTGGAGCCAGTTTTAACTGCAAACCATAAAATCCATGGAAATTATTTTTTCATTTCTAGAGGAAATCCCGACTTTGTCACAGGCTGGGCAATCATTTCAATTTATGCCACTCTGTATGTGCAGAGATTAGATGAGATTACAGGGAGTGGCTGTGGATGTGCACAGATAACCTGGGGGGGACACGGGAGCATTCACTCAGACAAGCCAGCACTACTTGCCTTGCTTGCAGTCCAAGCACGTTTGTGTACCGGCTGCTGCTAGCCCAAATATAGGGTCCGGGCCCTCTGAAAGTGCCAATTTTTATTTTTATTTTTTTTTACTGTGTATGTGGTTTGCCGTGTATACTGAGAACTAATGTCTCACAGAAGTACAAGTCAAAGGAATAATATTTAGCAACTGTTATCGCAGCCAAAAATAAAATAGAGATCTGAAAATCCCAGCATCTTTAACTGCAGAGCCTCCAACTGCTAATCGAACACTGAATACCAAACACGTGTGCTTGTCACTGGGCTCTGCCGAGCCAACAGGAGGTGCAGGAGCAGCTCCAGGAACATAAGAGCTTCTTAGCAGGGCTCTGAACCACCCGCAGAAGGTCCAGCCCGAGGTGTTGCATGAGGCAGCCGAACAGAACCGGGAGTGAAGGTGTAGCCTCAGGAGGCTGCAGCACTGGCTCAGGGAGCAGCTAGGCTCTGCTCCTCACCTTTCTCATAACCAAGCCACCAGCTCTGAAGGAGAATTGTTCGCTTTATTTCTTCCAGAGTCTTCAGAGTGCATAGAGAAGGGACAAACACTCATACACCGAGAAGTGGGTTTCCCCCTTCCGAAGCCCTCAGTATGACAGCTCCAACATACACCATGCAGCCTTCACTACCCAACTGCCAACCCGGCAGCACCCATGACGAAAACAAACACCGGCCCTTCTCTCCGCTTAGAAACATTTTTAAGCAATAACATTTCACCAGGCCCACCATAAGGGTTGCGTGTACATAATTCATCATTTCTTGCAGCATTTCAACCAGCACCTGCGCTAAGTGAAGGCTCCCGGCCTCCCCTCGAGAGCACCGGGCCTAGCTCTGACACGGGGGGCAGGCAGCACTGGGCCGCGTCCTGCGTGTCACTGAGAAACGGTGGGAAGGCACCAGGCCAAGCTGACATCCACGTATCTACATTATTCTGCAAGCTGAGGGACAGGGTTTTTATTTTTGTTGCTGTCATAAGCCACTCAGTGCAAATTAAACCCATAAAATACCACTCAAAGATATATTTTCCTAAGAGACAGCCTGTTTACAAGTCCCAGATAGGGAAGATGTCATCCTAGCAGAGCCTGCCTAGATGCAAGAAAAAATGGGGTTATTGAGAGAAATAGTGGAAATTTTGAGCAAACCAGCCAGCACTGACACACGGACAAAGCCTTACCCTGTCCAGTCCCTAAAGATCCTGCTTTTAATTGCCACCTCCCGCCCCATACGAAGCCCCTGTGCAGACAAGTCTGCTCAGTGGCCTGGTAGCTCAGTGCTGTTTTCCCCCACCAAGCCAAATATAAGCCCAGCCTTTCCAGGCTGCCACAACCCTTACTTGGACTGGGCAATATTAAGATGCAGAGTCCCAAAGTCATTCATACAGACAGCCCTGCACTTAGCTAGAAGCATTACAGCTATGGAAATGAGCAGATGAAGTAACGGAGATAACAGGGAGGATACAGCAGCACATTTCCCATCACGGGTGCTGGGTGCCAATACCTCTGTGATGGAGATGCTTGTTCTGACCCACAGCCTCACACAAGCCCCAGGATCTGAGCGTACACACACGCGGTCTCTGCATTAGTTAATACAGCCATAAAAAACTCATCCACTTTCAGCATTCAGTCCTGGAGACCAAAACATAAATAACTGTTTAGCCATGCAAGAGGAGCTGGGTGTGCTCAGCGTGCGTGTTCAGCTCCCAGCACTGCCACCAACTGCATGTCGGAGAACTCATTTAATCTTTTTGACCCAGTTCTAGAGCTGGGCAAATATTGATTTTTTGGTTCACTTGCCAAACTTGGGAAAAAATGATCTGGGCTGAGCTGAAACAGTATTTGTTGTCACCACCACTGGATTTTCACTGTTGTTGAAACACCACCACTACAATTTCAGATCCGTTTACTCAGACCCAAAATAGACATGTTGTTGTGCTTTGCTTTAATCCCCATTAAATATGAAAAATCCAAATAAAAGTTGCACAAAAAAAAAAAAAAAAAAAAAACATTTTTAATAAGAGGGAACTGTTGTACTATTCCAAATTCTTTTCCCATTTCTCAGCTGCAGCGATATCCAAGAGCAATTTTCGTGTGAATAAATTATTGATGGGGGAAAAAAAAAAATGAGAGCTGAACTCTGTTCTGATGCCCAGCTCCAAATGAAGGCCAAGTTTTCTGAGTTTTCCTCTCACCCCTTTGCTTTAATGCTTTTAGGTATATCAACTACGTATTTTAGTAGGTAAACTATGTATTTTATATAAATAAATGAAAACACTGCCATTAGCTGTGAGCACTGGTGGACCTGCTTGTGCCCCAGTCCCAGCTGGTACCTTTAAGGCACTCGCACCAGCCCCAGGACCATCCTGTTTCAGGGCTGCAGCAGCCACCAGCATCCCCACAAATACACCAGCAGCATTCCACATACCATCAATGCAAGGTTGTTGGGATCAACCCCTCCAACAAAACAATGGGAGCCTTTTGATAACCATTCATTATTGTGGCACCCGTCTAAAAAGGAAAACCACGGCATAATTAGTGATCCTTGCATGCAGGCTCCGGATGTCAAGCGAGATGTGCAATTATGGTTTTGCCATTGCACTCAAGGGGTGTTTAATGAGTTTTTGGTTGAACACGTGTTATTTTCTGAAGCAGATGTCAACACTTCTATTTCAAGAGAATAATCCCCCCCCGCCCCCCATGATTATCAAAATGTCGCCACTTACTCCATATGCCAGGAGACAAACCAGTACCCTCCTGAAAGTTAGGGAATGATTCAAAAAGTAAAGATAACATGCTGAAAAATGGCATCAGAGCTCCCACATTGAGATATTCGGGAGAAGCACGGCTTTGGAAAGCCACAGAAGCTTGTGGGTGGGAAAACATAAGTTCTGTCACCGGTCGTTTAATGTCACAATTACTTTTCTGATTAATTCTCTTCAGCACTAGAGCTAGAGGAACCATGCAATGCTGCCAGGGCAGTCTCAATACTTATTGCATATTCACTTCCACACCAAAATCACACCCTAAAACTGCATTTTCCTGCTCAGCCCTCGGAAGCAAGGCAGCTGCTGTGCAGCTCAGAGAGCACAGCGAGCCCAGACACAGCACCACTGTGTTGGGCAAGGCTTTGGTGCAGCTCTGCAGGGGCCAGCCGGGTAATTCACTGCAGCATGGGCATCACCAGGGGCATTCCTCGGTCCTCACACGCACAGGGGGGTTGTCACCCACACTGCTCCATGCCAGCAGCACTCCTGGGCACACCTAGTTCAGCTGTATTCGCTTAATTCAATGGAGACTGGAAATCAAGGGTAGCTGTGAGGTCCATCTGCTGTTATGAAGAACCCAAGCACCTGAGCTGGGGTAATGCGCTTGCACAACTCATTCTCCTTTAGGCTGAGCTTTGCCTCCTCACCTGCACCCCACTGTGCTCATTTCCTGCCCTGTTACACCTCAAACCTCTCTAGAGCCACAGAGACCATGGCCCAGCACCTTTCCCCACCACCAAGGCACAGGCACACAATGCATCTCAGTGTGGAGAAGAGTTTTACAAATCAAATACACAAAGCAGGAACTGGTAAGCTCAGCTTCCCACCCTCCCCACAGTGAGGCCCTGGAGATCGGGTTTCTATCGGCATGTTGTGCCTCAAAGTAAGTGTTGTGGACACTCCTCAGAGCCCAGATCTCTTAGTGACAACCAAATCCCACCTGGAGCACGTTGCAGCCCCTTTGCCATCTTTCAGTACCCAGGCAGTGCTGGTGCTTCCAGGGATTGGGAGGTCAAGCTTGGGGTGTTTTGCACTTTCCGTCCATTCACTAGCAGGGGGCTTTTTATACCCCATCAGTGTTAGAGACCAGCATTTCACTCCCCAAGCTTCTCAGCTCTCCAGCTTGACCTCACTGCTGAGGAGTATTTCAGCAGCTTCCCCACGTGCTGTCCTTTCCAAAATTTATTTACCTCCAAGGAGGAACCAAGCAACCCCTCTCTGCCCAAGCAGGATCTCTGCTGTGCCTGCTTCTGCAGTTTTCTCATGATCTTACTCCTATTTCCAGCTTTTTTCCCCCCAGTCTTTTCCTTTGACCTCAGGCTCTCACCAACTCCATCAAGCCCCAGCTGACAGGTTCGGGGGCATGTGATATACCACGCTTCCTGGACAATACTCAACCCACAGGAAGGGCCAATGCATCAAGAGTTCTTAGAAGTAAATTTTAAGTTATTGCTTTTGAAACCCAGGAGAGTCACATTGTCAAGCTCTTCTGTGCTATCAGGAGAACCATAAATTCCCTTTAAAAGCAACTGAAAGCCCCGATGCTATCTGCGCCACCATCCCGAGCCTTTCAAATGGAGCTGACAGGGTCTTGAGGAGAAGAGAGAAATACTGCTAGTCCTTCAGTAAATTCCTAGAAGTTAGCAGCAGCTATAGCTACTCTTTTTTTCCTGCCTGGGCTTCAAAGCACTTTGCAAAGAACATCAACAGCTTCAGATCTTGGGTTCAGAAGTGGGACATGCATAGACACCAGGCCTGAGAGCAGCTCGGAGTCTCGCTCCATCTCTTCATTTGAAGACAACTAACACAACTAATTAAAAAGGCAAAAGAACCTCGTAGATCATTTAAAACTAGAACAAAAATATGCCAAAAGCTACAGAACCGTACCAAGAGCATCACTCAGCCTAACAGGTTTTCCAGCTCTGACCGCAGGAAAATTCCTCAATCATGCATTTTAAGGCCTTCATGCTGCATTGGAAGTGATATCAGAGGATTTCACAAGTTGCTTCCCACCAGTCTCCATGCATGTTTTCCTGCCAGAACATGGGGATTTGCTGAGGAACGCAGTCCCATTCAAACACTTCTGTCACCTGCTGGAAGAACCGGCATCGGGCCTGTTACACACACACTGCAAAGCAAAGCGCCAGCAGCAGCAGCACCAGGAGTTATTCCTCCGTTCAGCTTCATCTGATGCAGCAGAGTCTTTTAAAAGCATTAATATCATGAGCTCCTGGCAGAGCGAGCTTGCGCTGTTTTCCATAACACAAGAATTACGAGGCAGCAACGAGATCGTGTGCCTGCTACTTCGCGCCGTGCACTGAAGTCGTACAGCCTGCTCTCAGAATGTTTTGGAGGCCAGAAATAGAAAGTGTTTCAAAAGCACTGAAAAGACACGCAGGGAAAAGGCTCCCTTCAGCCTCCTGAATGCACGGATATGTACGCAGCCCCCAGGGCAGGGGCTGCTTCCAGAACGGAGCTCATCCTCTGCACGAGCTCCCGTGAGGGGATGACGCCGGGCACGGGTCTGACCGAGGGAGGCCGTTCTCAATTCGTGCCCTTCTTCAGGGGTAAGTCACAACTTCTGCTCTGCCTGCGGCACGATAGCATGGAAGGGATCCCTCACACAGGCACAACATCCCATCCTTATACATGAGCAACAATCACAGAAAGCAGTCTGAAGCCTTTCAGCCTCAGCACCTCCACACCACGCTGGGAGAGGTGCCAAAACAGCAGCCACGCTAGCTGTTCAGCCAGCCTTGCACTCTGCCCTGACCTCCAGCTGTTAAACTTAGACATCCCCTCCGGGTGAAGGCATCAGGGTCCCGCCACAGACCCCGGTCCAAGGGCTGGGACCCACGGGTGACCTTGTAGGGCCGGGGGTGCTGAGCATAGGGTCTCACAACCCCACCGGCAGCCCTCCCACGGGCAGCTCTCTGCTGTGCCCAAAGCAGCACCGCCAACACAGGCAGGGCCCGGGGCACTAGAGCCCTGCTGGAGGAACCACCACACAACCACCACAGCCCCAGGGACAAGTTGGAGAAGCTCCCGAGGGCCCCTGGCAGGACAAAGAGGTGGCTTTCCACCAAGGGTGACGGGTGCCCTGCTGGGAGCAGGGGGTCTGTACAGGCACCCAGAATAACCAGGCTGTGTCGAGGCGGGCAAGGATCTGTGAGAACTCGAAGTAACACACCGCCTGATGATCTGAACTATTTTCCTGTGAAGTCTTGATTGTATTCTTTATTTAGCACTTATGTAACAGGAGGGTAATTTTAATGCTCAGTCTCCCGAGCTTCAGAGTCCTGCACTCCACCCCGAGAAACAACGTGCCTTAAAATAATCTTCGGTTTGACTTTTTTTCTTGCTCTCTCCCTGGAGACTTTAAAAAGGACTTTTCAGAACTGATCTACCTGAAATATGTATGGTTAACAGTCTTCAACTCACAGCTGCTCTAGTGAGCAATTTCATTCATGTGCTATAAAAAGCCAGCACACTGAACTCATGCAACTTTTCCCGTTACCATTTGCTTAAGCAGCATGATGTCATCCCGCACATTTTTATTCAATTCACACAGAAGTTATTTCCCTGTGATAAAGGAGCATGTCACAGCTCCACAAACCTGGCTGCCACTGCCAGGAATACAGGGGAAAAATAACATGCCTGTGTAGGGCTAGCTTCTGCCACACCACACATCAGTGAGGAAGCAATTAATGAAGCACCCTAACGAGATTCTCACAGCTCTCCCCTGACACATGAAGAGCAGAGCTGCAGGGCTCCCGTGACTCCCCAGACCCTGAAGTAGATGAGACGTGGCACACAGAACCATTCACAACACTGGATTCCTGAAAAGTCTTTCAAGAAGGAAAAACCATCCTCCCTGCTTTCCTTCTGAAAGGCTCATCAGAAAGGTCTCTTCTGATAGGAAAAAGCTGGAAAGTCTCTTCCCCCGGTAACCAGTGACAGAGCACAAGGGAACGGCACCCCCAAGAACATCCTTTACCTTTTGGTTAGCCCTGAAGAGGTCAGGCCATTGCACTACGGCTCTGAGCATCCCTCCACACCGAACCATTCTACTCTGAAAAGGAAACCCCAGAAAACCAGAAGCAAGCCAAAGGTTTCCAGCCTCCTTTCCCCATCTGAAGCTTTGTGCAGATTTTGATCCCATTTGGAGAACCTCCTCCTAAGCTGTCCAGCTCAGAGCATTACGGCAACACGGCTGTGTGGTTTATGGGGATGCAAGGAGCACCGCTGCATTTGGGAGGAGCCCTTGCACATTAGCAGCACCCGTCCGTCCCCAGTGCACCCATACCAGAGCAGCCAGCACATTGCTTCCCAGCCTCCCCAGCCCAGGGGATGCTCTACGAGTATCTGGGATGCCCTTTGCAGCCAGCAGGCCGAGCTGTGCTGTCCCTGGGTGCTGCCCCCCAGCTCTTGCTGCAGGGGGACACGTCCTGCAGCACTAAGCGGGGGCACAGACCCATTTCCTGATCACCTCCTCCAAACCAACATTACACATCACAATCCTATAAATACATAACTTTTACACGTGTAACCAGCAGTTACATCACAAACAATGCAGTTCTACACACGCAGTGCCTCACCAGTTACTCTCCACGCAGGGCACACGCCACGTACGCGTTAACCTTACTCCACAGCCTTCCTCTGTCATGTCGTGACTTCCAGCTCACCACCGCTGCCTGCCCATGCAATGCTCACAAGGACACACAGGTTCAGAGGATTCCTGGCAACAAAACACCACCCTTTGCCTTACAAGCACCAGAAGCTGCCTTATTTTTTTTTGTTTGAGGGTTAATATTTTTTTGAGAACTTGGGGAAAATGGAGGATCTGTGAGGACTTTCCAGCCACTGTTGCCAGGGAATTCAAGCAAGTAGATACACATTTGGTGCAATAAGATGGAGAAAAAACAGGGAGGAGCCTTGCTCCATACACATCCCACCCTCGGTTAGCAAAGCTGAAGGAAAAGCCCACTTGCCACTGGAAAACAGCAGCAAGAGACAGCAGCAGCCTCACAGCGCTCCTCAGGGGCAGGTACATGCTGGGACAGCTCAGTGAGCCCCACCAGGACCTGATCCCTGCTCATCTTATTGAGCTGAGAGCAGGTACAGGGGACATGGGGCACTGCCCGCTCACCAGGCAGCATCTGGAGAAGGAACAAGTCTCCTAGACACATGGACGAGCAAGCCGTACAAGCAGCCAGCACCTTCCCAGGAATGCTGTTCCTCTTTGGTAGCTAGGTAGCTTCTCTCCCACCTCAGTCCTTGAAGCAAGGAGCAGACTAAGGCCAAGTTTGAAGGCTGCAAGTGAACAAAACATGTTTTCCAGTGTCACCAGATTAAGCGAAGCCTTTCAAGGAGAAGCTGGTCCCTGCTGCAGGGCTACATGCCATTTGTACAGTACTCTGCATTGACACTACAGACAACACGGTATGTAAAGCCTCCACCTGCTTGCCACTTCATTTAATGTGCCGCTTTTGCAAGGTATAAAAGGCTGCTTTACCTTAGGGCAAGTGTTCAGGTTTGCTAGATGGAAGCCTAAATCTAAATCCCATTAGCAAATAAGAGGATCTACATACAAAAGGGCCCCATGCGGCAGCACATTGTGCAGCTCTCCCTGCTCCAGGTCTTCAAGGACTTGTGCTACACGACAGAAAGGGACTACGGCATTGCTTGCCAAGATGTTTATAATGCAGCAATCAGTTGTGCCTACTGGGATACACTTGCAAAAAAAATGAGTGACAAATGGGAGCAGGAGCTCCCCTGGCTCTGAAGGTGCACTGTTGCTGGTACAAGTGAAGGTGTGTGGCAGCGGGGCTCTGTGCTTGACCCCAGCACCCATTCCACGCTCAACTCAGGAAAAGGACCCACAAAGATGCCTTCGTGCCTGCTCCAGCAATCCCTGGTGGCCTGCGCAGTGCAGGTGAGCAGTGCCACGGATGCCACTTGGGTTCAGGGGAGTCTAAAGCCAATTAAATGCTACTGTTTGTTACAGGCACCACTTGGTCCTTGCTTTAATCCCTCAGTTCCACCACGGATTGTCATAGACCACCAAAATACACTTTTTTTTACATTTCATGGCATTACTTTTCTCAAGGATATTTTTGTATTAAGATCTTAGGAGAAGGCTCTTATTAAACTTAACCCCTACGTGTGATGCAAACTGAGCAGAGGCTCCTGAGATGTGACTTGCTGGGTGAAGCAAGCGGTGACACAGCCCCGTGGGGAGGACGGGAGGTGGGAGCCAGCTGCCTTTGCTCTCCCAGGGGACAGCCCCAGCTCCCACGGCCATTAGGCCAGCACTGGGAAAAGAGGCTCCGGTACCAGGCCTGTGGTATTGCAGGGACTAGAATTTACATGCCTGCACTGGCTCTACAAGTTTCTGTATAGCTGGATATCGGGGGCTTCAAACAGCAGCCCAGTGGGGTGGCTGCCTCACAGAAACACCAGGGTTAATCACGAGGGGAGGCCTAGCGCAAGTAACGCGGCACAGACCTCTGCTGCCTCAGACAAGGTGAATTTCTGGGTGACCCAAATAGGCAACGTGGACAGACCGTGGCATGGGGAGCCATGGAAAGGCAGCCTGAAGCGCTGCTCCTCGGGCACCGTGCTGCTCCCGGGAGGCCTGCGCTGCCTGCCCCATGGGACCAGCTCTGGGCTGAGCAGACACCAAGCACCCGCACCCCATCCAAAAACCCTGTGTACACGAGGTAAATCCCTGGCATGGCTTCCTCCACAGCCTGAGGCTCTCATTGCAACAGCCCTAATTAATAGTAAACCTCAGAGACAGCTCTCAGTACTTTATACCTGCAAACCCAGAAGTGTTTTCCACAAGTTCACACTCATTTGTTTCCAGAAGGGTGCTGAGCCACATCCTTCCAGTCAGAGCTACACCTCTCAAACAGGCCATAAACCACTTTCTCCCCCTTCTACCGACACACCTGAGGCAAAATTAACAGCTCCAGCTTCCCTCGGTGCTGGCACTGTGTTATTGCTCTGTGCCACATCCTGCCCAGCTGTGTCTGGAACAGCCCCGTGTTGGCACAGGGAACAAATCCTGCCCGTGATGCTGAGCAAGTGCCCAGGCGTGCTCCCTGCAGCCCTCAGCACCCAAGCTGCCCCCCACAACCAGCTCAGAGCACTAACAGAAGGCCAGGCACCATACATGACTATTTCTGGTGGAAAGGAAGAGGTAACAGGGTGCAGCAACACATTTTGCAGGGGGCAACGCAGGGGACCCGTGTGGGGATGCTTCCGCCCGCATTTTCACTCCTGCCCTGTAATTTTGGTCTCCTCAGTTCAGCCAGAACAGCTGTTTGTGAGGACCCACTGCAAATGCCTCTGAAGACATCCAGGTTAAAGACAAATAAGGTATTTCAGCACACTGGACAGGGCAGAAAACATAAGAAAGCCATGAGAAACTCCTGCTGTGCCTCTGCCTCCCTCAAGACCCTCAATACCAAAGCACAGCAACGTTTTTTAAAGTAACATCTATAAATATTTTAAATTCATTCTGGCATTTTAAGAGCTTTTAAACGTAATGTAGCAACTTTTACTGAAAGGATCATGTAGCTTCTAAAAACATGAGGAGACCACTGACCATCCATCCCCTCATGCAGGTGGGGATGACAACTTAAAGCACGCTCCGTTTCGGCAGAAGGAACACAGCTTTTAGTGAAATCAGGCCTAGCCAGAACTTCTGTAATAGCACGGCCAATTAAAGTGTTCAGCGGCCTTCTCCCACAGCTCCCATGAACCATGGTCTCTGGATGAAGTACAGATTCAAATGTCTTTTTTTCATTACAACCTGTCACTGTCATTAAGATCCAAAGCAGCCAGGCGCACGTGTACCTGTGCAGGAAGGAGATCCCAGGCAGGAGGGCACTGGGCATTTTGAGGTTTGTGTGCTTAGGGGAAACCACCAGCTGAGTCAGAGCTTTCCAGAGCCAGCGGTGAGGAACAGACAGCATGGCTGAGTAAGCTTCATCTTCCTAGGACATTGAGCTAATAAATCACCTAGCCACAACCATGCTAAAACCCAAAGTGCTGCTTTCCATCCAAACCTAAGCACTGCATTGGTTTGTGCCTCCTTGCACGCTCCCAGGAAGATCACGATGCTCTGGAGGCCTCTACATTTGCTACTACCTGGCAGGTTAAGAAATAATTTCTGCCCTGAAAGCTTTCATTGGCAGCTCTGCACAAGGAAGAAAAACGAAATATTCTCTTAACTCAGAGGGCTGAACCATGTTCTTCCAAAAACCACTGCAATTCCTGCAGGGCAAGAAGTCTAGGGGATATTTCAGCTGGGCATGGCACAGGAGCGTAAGCCTGTGCCAGACTAGAGAGCAAAATGAATCAATGCGACACAACAGCCCTGAAATGCTTGCAGAAGAGCTGGTACTCACAGGAACCAGGCTCAGACTAAAGAAGAGATGAACTTGAGGATTCATCTTAAAATGAAAACACAAGCAAACCCAGAAGATAACTACTTTCTGAACTGACGCCCTTGACCCAGGTTAACTCCCCCTATTGCAGGGATAAGAGATGTGCTCATCCCCTGGGGAACACAGTACCTAGACGTGTGCAACACGACAGCTTTACATTTAGGTTTATTTGGGCTTCATCATTTCATAACTCTTTCAATATCTGAAAGCTTAGCATTGCTGTTTCTGGGCTGCTTTCCTTATCCCCTATATTCTACCCAGCCCATGCTGATTTATTACACTACCGTACCACTAAGGCACAAGACTGCCCTAGTCACAACAGGGAACATTTTAACAGAGGTGCTCAGAAGTTGAGGGAGGGGCTTTTCCAATGCAAAGAGTAATTCAACAGAACTCTTCCTACTGTCAGCACATGTCAATAGCAGGTATTTCCCTGGAAGAGCATGAGAAAGCCTTTTTCAATAAGGTAATTAGAGCATGTGCTTAGCACTAACCACCCAACACCTGAATCAGATTCCCAGACTGCTCCCTCAATTTCCCACTTCTCACTCCGTTGAGAGTTTTTGAGGGCTTGCTCTGCATTTCTTTGATGCATCAGGAGATACTCCAAGACAATTCTGAAAGCCATCACCGTCCTTCCTGTGATTCCCACTTCTTTCCTCTGCAAACCTCATTTTCACCTTCCTGTTTAAAAAGGACAGGCTGACAAACCTCGCAGAGCCTGCCACAACTCCCAACCTTCCAATTTTTGGTCTTTTTAAGTATACAGCCAGTGGAAGTGTTCCTCAGGACCTTCACAAAACTACCCTGAAGGTGCTGAGGGGTTACCACAGCCAGGGCTCATCCTGCAGGGAGCTGCACTGTCCCTGCCCCTCTCCCCTACACCAGCGACAGGAATGGTGCCAGCCCAGCCGAGCTGATGGGTTTTGCCCACTTCCATCTCTCTCATGGTCTCCCCACCCTACACTGACCTTTGCATCACACTCCGATTGGTTTTAGATCAGTAAGCTGGCTTCCTTGCAGGCACCCAAGTTCTCCAGGACCGGGTGCTTCCCCTGCCCAGGACCACCTGAGGATGGACACCTCCGAGGGCGCATCCACAGCACGCCCTGCGCTAAGGTCCAGGCAGGAGCAGGAGCCCAGTCCATTAAAGCATCAGGTTTGCACAGCTTTCAAGAGTTTTGCTTTAAACCCCAGCACTTTAGGTAGATTTTATTAACATTTTAATGAGTAATAACAGTCTTGCAATTAGGAAGTTAATGACAACCACGCTCTTAAGTGGTAAAATGCATTTCCTGCCATAAGTGAGCAGCTGTAAACTTGAAATTTTAATTGAGAAAAATCAGTGCCAAAGCCATCTTAATCCCGCATATGATTTTGTTCTTCCTTCAGTGATTTCAAGCTAGTTAAAACTCCAAACTTCCCTAGCACACCAGACAGCAGCGTCTCAGCTGCATGCTGTGCTGGTGGCACACCACGAGCAAACTCCTCGGGCAGCACAGGTTAAGGCTCTGGTGCAGAGCACACGGAGGGCCACCAGGTAGCTCAAGGATGGAGTCTGAGATATGGCCAAGACAGGAGGCAGACAGAAGAATAAGGTCTTGATGAAGTAACATGGGGGCCTCTAGTCTGCAATCCTCGCAGCAGCACCGAGCTCTGCCTGGGCTCAGCACAAAGCCCAGGAGCAGAGCACCACCACATTACACAGCGGGACCACGGCTGGCAGGCACTGCACGCTCCACAGCACAGTACAGCCACCTCCTCAAAACCAGTGTCAGACGTAAGAATTGGCCGGAGCAAGCCTGTGTGCACAATAAGCACAACAGCTTTTCTAATCAACATCTTTCATTTAGCAAAATCAGGGAGCCATGGCTGCAAGAGCTTAATAAATCACTTCTGAAAACCCCACAAGCTCACCCACGTTATCTACATTATCTATCACACTTCACTCGCTCCACCAGCAAAACCATGTACCTGTAGCATGACTGACCCAGGCATGCATTCTCACACATTCTCACATTTCCATGGCATCGCACACAGAACGAGAACGTGGGCAAGGAACATCCAACACCAGAGGCATATCTGGAAGGCTGGGACCCAAGAGCAGCATTACACCACAACCTGGGAGCAGCCCTCACGGCCCAGGCACACACCGGTACGCACTGCTCCAGAAGAAAGGAGCACACACAGTCACTCCTACAAAATCAAACCAACTGGTGAGGGATTACAGGTGTATGAGAGGCCATTTTGGCTAAGAAACCAAGCACACAAGCAAAACTCCAGGAGGGTTCTGCCCACACCAGGATTCCTTTAACAGGCAGCCCTTGGCCCCTCTTAGACTCCATGGGAAGCACACAGGGAGAGCCCCACACGATGAGCTGGCTCTCAGCCTGACCCTCTGCACACCAAACCCTGTGGGATCCATGCTGGGAGCGCATCCAAGCACCCACGCTGACACGGACATCTATGTCAGAGCCACGTTGCCCAGCCTAGGGACAGCACACCAGCACTCAGCTGAGCTCCTGGGGATCTCACATTAAGAAAAGCATGAGAAGACCCCTTCTAAAATGAGTAAGTAATTCTAGAAATGCATGGTTTTACAGCAGAACGCC
Source organism: Oxyura jamaicensis (assembly GCF_011077185.1). NCBI lineage: Eukaryota > Metazoa > Chordata > Aves > Anseriformes > Anatidae > Oxyura > Oxyura jamaicensis. The sequence goes on along the minus strand of NC_048897.1, from coordinate 52,710,003 downwards.
AACTTGCTGAGCCCTGGTGTGTGCAGAGTGCTTCACAGCAGTAGATTTACTGCTTTTAAATGAGTTTTTCCCTACCTGGGTGGCCCACAGTGGCACGAGCCATCTCACCAAGCCTTATCCTCCCCACCCAGCCCCGCAGCAGAGGTGTCCCTGCACCACCTCAGCACTGCTGCCTTGGCACAGGAGCAGCCACAAGCACACACAGGGAGACCTCAGCTCCACGGTTCTTACTCAAGAAGTACATAACGTGTGGCTCGAATTAGTTTCCCAAGGCACTTTTGACCATAATATGTTGATAGAGTAAGAAATAAAGCCATTTTTTTCAGTTCGTATCATCCTGTGCTGCATCAGGGAACATGCCAACGCATGCTCCTCCTTTAGTTTTGCCTGGCCTTCCACCTGGAATGCAGACATTACATGACCTTGCCGACTTTAGAAGAAACCAACATGAAGAAAATGGAAAAAGACGAACATGCAGGTTCCTATCTGCAGCAGGAAGGCAGCGCTGTCCTTGCAGGCACTGCAGCTCCCGTTGGGACCGGTGCTGATGAAGAGCCACAGAACAGTTAAGGCTGGAAGTGGTCTCTGGAGATCATCTGGCCCGGCCTCCCAAGTCCTCCCCCTTCCTGGGGCTGGAGTAGTTAAAGATACTTCTAACCCCTTTTAAACACAAGGCTTAAGAACAACCTAGGGTTTAAATAGGGACAGTGCCAGACAAGTCCCTGCCTGGCCATCTTTCACAGCAGAGCCAGTTTGTGGAGCAGGTTTAACACCAGTCCGGACTGTTAGGGTTTAACTTACTCCTGTATCAGCTACAGCTGTGCAACGCTCAATGGTGGAGAGTGACTGACCCCCCCCAGCAGCTGCAACAGGCATCCAGAACCAACCAGGGGGAGAAGGAGTCCAGACCTTGCCTGGTAAGCGAGGCAGGAATGGGTTTACAAGCCTTAGAAATGAACACATTCATTTCTAACACTTGACCTCAGCTTGTGCACCCCTTCCACAACCCCCGGAGCACGGGTCCCCAGACAGCCCACTCCCTCCTCTCCGACTCGTGTTGCACCAGGGAGAGGGCTCTCAAGGGGCTCCCCGAGCGCTGGGTGGGAGGAGAGCCCACAAGTAAGACGGTTTAGTTGCAGGGTATTGGTTTTACATTTTAAAAGCCCCTGCAGTTTGAGGACTCTCCTTATTTGAGCACGGAGTAGCTGTGGGCAACAAAGCGTTCCCTTTATGAGAATATTTAGCCTCAGCAGTGAAGTCTTGTTTTGTTCAGATGCCTGAGGTAAAGTTAAGCTTTCCTATAAGGCAAAACACATGCACTAAACTAATTAAAAACGTGAAAGCTTCTGCCCACCAGAGGTGGATGAGCACTCACAGCTCCCAGGTGAGCAGCTCTGGCCCTGCTGACCACGGCTGACGAAGCAGATCCTGCATGGAAGCACCTGGCTGGGGCAGGCACGGTCACAGCAGCCCGAGAAGGCAGCGAAACCAAGAGGAGTGAAGTTATGCCCCATGAACATGGGAAGCGATCACTTGCACACGTTAATCCTACTTCCTCCTGAACACAAAGGGTCACCGCAAGCAGTTGCTCACCCAACGTCTCCGTTAGCAGTCACAGCCACGTACCGTGGATTAACTGATAATCAATTAATTGGTGCTGCGATACGGCAGGGCACTATGGGCTACACAAAACCTAGCTGGTGCCACGAATTACACCCGACCTCCACCTGCAAGAGCAGCCTGGTAGTTAGAAGAGACTCAACTCACCTACAACAGGTCACTTCGTGTGTCAGTACAAAAGTACACGTGCAGACATTAAGAAAGGAGAAATTACTTAAAAGCAGTTGGTTTTTTATTGTTCTATTTTTGGATATGGTTGGACATCAGTCCCACTGCCCTAAGACGTGGGACAGGGCACACCAGCCGTGGCTCACCACTACACAGGCTCAGGTAGGACGCTCCTTCCTCCCTCCCCCACACAAACCTTTTTCCTCACCAAAAAATGTAAATTCCAAAGCCTGACACATCCCACAAATTCCTGACAGCATTTTTTGAATAATTGGAAAACATTTAAATGTTTTGACATTTTCTAAGTGAAACAGTTCAAGTTTTTCCGTGTGAGATGCCTATTTCAGAACTACGTTCGGCTTGATGTGAAAGCATTCGTGCAGGTAAAAAAAGCCACAAGTGAAAACAAGCTCCGGCACACTTCCACTCTGGAAACACGCAGACCACCTGGGGTAGCTCCGGCAGCCCTCAGAAGTTACAGAAGACACACATCTCTCCTTGCCCTGGGTCCAAGCTCAGCGAGCTGAGACCAGGCGCATCCCAGCAAGCCACCTCTCCTTAAGGCAGTGTTTTCATCTCCTCCTTGCCAGGGTTCAGTCAGACACCACACACCACAACCCACACAAACACACGGCAGATCAGACCTGGAGGCACAGACACAGCGCAGGGACCACAGCATCTCCGCAGACCCACGAAGCAGCTCCCGGAGCTTTGATCCAGAGCCCTCGGAAGAACCAAGCAACACAACCAAGAATCCACCTCCCCAGCCACGTCTCAACCCACCTGTACAGCACAGCTGGGAACGCACTGGCTGCCCCCCAACACCTTTCCCTTCCCCTACAGGAAAGGAATTGCTTTAACGAAAGGAGAGGGAAAGAAATAGGAAAAACTCACATTTGGAAGAGGAGAGTAACTGCAGCACCCGAACTTTACCAGCTCGCTCCAAGCCTGTGCACAGCCCCCATGGGAAGAGAAGGGGGGGGGGGCAGCCTGGCCTCACTTTAAGTAATGACCACAACTAATTACAGCTGGGGGCTGCAGATGGGCCCCTTGGAAACAGCTCCACTACCCACTTTGCACTGGCAGCTTTGTGCCCGGGCAGCTCACAGCGAGGCTTTGTGAAACCTGGGGGGAGGCTGTGAGGGAGGCGGCTGATGCACAAAGTCCTCCCCGGCAGCAGTGGCAGGGATCTGGGGGTGGGAACGCTGAAATCCTGAGCTGTAAGCAGCAGCTGAGTGCCTGGGTGGTGCCAGCTGCACGAACCGTGGCGTTTCCCCCACGTCTGCGCCTCGTGTCTCTGCTGGACGAAGTGCAGCAGGTTTGCAAGGAAGGGGGACTTGGCTGCATGGCTTGAGGAGGCTGAACGCTGGGGCAAAACTCGTGCCGGAACAGCTACTGACCCTTGCAGAGCAATGCCGCCCTAGTGCTTTGCATCCCATCAATATAATTAAAAATAAAAAGAAAAAGAAGAAGAAAAAACAATCCAACACCCCGAAGGGCCGAGTGCATCTGCCTCCAGAAAAGCAGCCACTAGTCAGGTGGGCAGCCGGAGGTGGTGTCCGGTTCCCTCAGCCCTCCCAGCTGGAAACAAATGGCTCTTGGGCAAATCCTTTATTTTCGCAGGCACCTAGCCACATATTTTATTAAATACCCCTGCTGACTGCAACCCCTCTTCCTAAAGGGGTCGCATTTACAAGATAAAGGGCCGTTAAGGCCGGAGGGGCTGGACCAGGCGTGTGCACTGTTGCTGTAGACCCGATCTCCATGCCACGTATTTCAGCAGTCCAGCTGGCTCACCTCCCCGACCGGCTGCCTTGGTCCAGCCACAGCACGCGAAGTGCCCCAGTTCTCTCCCTTGCCTCACGCCCACCGAGCACACTCGGTTGGAGCATCCATCGTGCTGCGGGTGCGTTCACGAGGGTTTCCAGTTGGACAGCGGCGCACTGCGGAGCCAGGCGTTCAGGGGAAAATCCTGCCACTGAAACACCCTCGTGCTCCTCACCTGCCGGCCTCAGGAGCCCCCGAGCTGCTCTGAGCTGTGTCTTCACGGGGTTTGTGAGCAGTTGGCGTCCTTCTTCCACCATTCGCAGCTTGGGGAGCTGGGAGAACGGAGCAGGCTGTGCTTCCAGGGATGGGGCAGGAGGCACAGCACGCCTCCCCGTGGGCTCCGTCCCGCCGTGCTCACAGGGTCTCCTCTTCCCAGGGGAGGTGCGCAGAGCGCGGTGGCACACGAGCACACAGGGAAGGGACGGGGAAAAAAAATAAACAATAAAAGAATGAAATAAAATAATAAATAATAAAATAAATGAAATAAAGTAAAAAATATATATATTGAAAAAAAAAAAAAAAAAGTAGCAGGAGCCCCAAAAGCTGGAGGAACGGGCTGAGAAAAACCTCCTGAATTTCAGCACAGACAAAAGCAAAGCCACGCAGCTCGGAGAAAGGAGCCCACAGGACAGGACAGGCTGAGAAAGCATTGCTACAGAAAAGGCCTGGCGGTGGCAAAATGGCCACACCACCAGGCCCATGCTGCAAGACGAGAGCTTCTTACAGTAAGTACTGGGTGCAGCAGTAGGTTATTGTATAGCTGTGTCAAGGTAGCTCCGCAGATCATTGTGGGCATAACGGGAAAGGACAACGCCGGGCACGGGAGAAAACCAGAGCACAAGTCCATGGAGATCCGATCACCACAGCTTAAAAAAGTGGGACGGTGGCAGGAGGGACCTGGAAGCCTGTCAGGATCCCATCAGACCCAAAAGATTTCAGGGAAGTGGGGGTGGACCATGGCAGAAGTCATCCCAGGTGGAAATGCAGGTCTGCTTGCGAAGGACTGCAAAGCATCACAGCTCCCGTAACAGCTTACGTCGTGTCAGCTCTCCAGCAGGGAAACACTTTCAAGTTCAACATTAAAATTCCCCGGGCTCGAATACCCATAAAACAAGACCTGCACCAAAAAGGTTTACCTCGACTTTGAGAAACGAGACAGGGAAGCGGGACATGAGCCCAGGAATTAATAGCAATAACTGCTATGTGTACCCAAGGACGCTGCAGAACGCGCCTTGCCCTGTGCAGGAGGAGCAGACACGGCTCCTGCCCGTGTCCAGACCTGAATTAAGCATCACAGCACCCCACTGAAACGGCCGGATGGGTGCTCCTTGGTTGGCTCAGTGCAGGTCGTTCATCTCCCTCCCTGTCTGATCCCTGCCCCTTGTAGCCCACAAGCCAGAACCAGTCAGGGAGCGATGCCGGCAATAGAAGTCTCAGCAGCTTCGCGTTCAAGGTGATGGCAAAGCCCTTCTGGCTGCCTCAGCCAAGCAAACAGGCACCGGCCCCAGAGACAAAAACACCCGCAGATGAAACCCCAACATGTGGTGTGGTGCCAGCAGCACAGCGGCACGCCGGCACGTGGGGGCTGCCTGCCGAAACCTGCCTGCAGCCACCAGGACGGTGCCTGCCACGGCTGGGTCGGGGCGAGCACCCTGAACCAAGGCAGAGAGCCCAGGGAGAGCAGAGGGATGCTGTGGGTGTCACCAGCACAGGCACGAGCAGAGGGGACCCTCCTGTCCCCAGTCCCATCCCTCCCCCTTGCCACGCTGAGCTCACCCCCAGCATGTTCCATGCGCTGCTCTCTGAAGGGCACGCAGTGTTTTAATCATGTAACGTCTTAATAACGTAATTAAAGTCCAGGCCATTCGCTAAGTAACATATATTGCTCTGATCGTCGCTTTGATATATTACAAATAGATTAACTGGTTCCTAGAGCTCGGGGCCAGGAAAGGCAGCGGGTCTCACCGGTGCTGACCTCCCACACATCCGCCAGCCAGACATTTCCCCCAGCGACTCCCACCTATATTAAGCTCACCAGTTGAAGAAGAAGCATCTGACTGTACAGTAAGGACGTTCGACATCAGGGAGCCCAGCACATCTCTCGGTGTTTAATTACCCCAGCTGTTAAAAACCCTAAGCTTTATTCCCGCTTTGCTAACTTCAGATGATTGCAGCTGGCTCCTCCAGCACTTTCGGTGGCTGCTTGGAGCTGCTTCACCACGCCTGCCTCGTCCTTCCTGAGCTAATTACACCGTGCCTTAATCTCCTTTATCTCCTTTTTTAACTGCCTCAGTCGGTCTCGAGCACCTTAACGCCTGGAGCATCTCCAGCCCCTCCTCACAAGAGCTGCACCAACCTTCCCGGTGCCCGGTGCTGCTGGCAACGAGCAACGGGGGCAAACGGGTGCCGACACCCAGCTGAACGCTGCCAAGAGCGGTGCGGGCCGGCGAGGTTCGAGGCAGCCACGTGCTCCTTCGGCCTTTCAGGGATGCGAGAGGCACTGACGGGAGGAGGCAGCTCCCAGCTTGGCCGCCAGTCTGCTCCCTGCCTCCCGGGGACGTCCTCCTTCCCGAAAAGCCCTGGCTGAGAGCGAAGCGCGGCGACCACCCTCCACTTGCTGCCGTATTGAGGCAGGGTGCACGTACGTATGTGTGCCTACAGAGGCTGGCACCACAATGCATGCGGAGAGCAGGTTGTCCCTCAGCCAAAGGAGGACCCAGAAAACGTTGAGGAGGCAGAACGGCACCGACCTGAGCTGTAATCACTCGTCTGCTTCCTTCCTCCCCAGCACTTCATCTTACTGCTTCTAATTAAACTGGATTTTGCTCTTCCGAGCCAGGAGAGCATTTGTTTTATTTGCTTACAGACTGTTTCCTTGCCACCAGCTTCCTTCCAAATCTCCCTCGCATGGATTCAAAGGTAACGTTTTGACCAAATATGCCAAGAGCCTCAGCTGCTCCCGGGAGGAAGAGAGGCAGCGATGCCATCCAGCACAGCACAGAGACAACTCGCTGCGTGCCGGGGGGACGCTCAGGGCTGTCACACGCCCTGGGACACACAAACACCGATGGATATTTCTCCACCGGAGACCTGGACACACCTGGAGTCAGACCCAACACGGTTTAATCTCCGTTGCCGATCTTCCCACAAACATTTACTATGGAGCATTTTTACTCCTCTATCCATGTGCACCCCCAGACCCCAATTTGTTGCATCCAGGGGCAAAAGCAGATCCCCAGAGCCCCAGGCGAGCACTGCGGGATGCTGCCCGGCCCCTTACCTGCGGCACAGCCACGACGCGCGGGTGCAGCTTCAGTCCTGACCGCTCGGCCGCCGGCACGGGGAGCACGGCCGCGTCCACGCCTCCCCAGCTCCGAGGTTTGCCTTGGATCCACCGTTCATCTCAGCCCATCTCGGCCCCAAAATCCCAGTGTCAACATCTGCAGCGTGCGAGGGCGGAGGAGATGCCTCCCCGGGGCTCAGGGAAGAGTTAACGCTCTCACCGCTCGCTTGGCTCCTGCAAAACCTCCCGGAGCCGACAGCCAGGAGCGCCCAGCTGCTCAGAAACGCCGGCCCCTGCGGCACCGCATAATTCCTCCCCTGTTCCCGGGGCTGCCGCGCTTCCCTGGCACAATGTCCCGGATTGTGCGGGCTTCGGGCGGCCCACACAACGACCCCATTCACGGCCGGCCGAGCCGGGCAGCGCCGCGGAAATGCCCCCTGTCCCCACGCCGCTGGTGACATCTGGGGCTGCTGACCCAGCCGCTGCCCTCGCCGGCAGAAGCAGCCAACCGGCCCTTCCAGCGGGGGAAATGCTCCTGCTTTAACTGCTTTTTCCTCTTTTTTTTTTTTTTTTCCCCTCCCTCCCTTCTTTCACCCTTCCAATCCACTTGTTGGAGCAGGGAGGGTTAGGGAAAGGCGAGGTCAGCAGCAGGCACTGCCCGCCCCACTGCTTAATCCCCCAGGAGCTGAGTGCACCACCAAATAATCATCCTCATTACAAAGCAGCAGCCGGAGGGGCCGGGAGACCATTCCCTGGCCCCGTGTGACCCTGTGCGCCCTCCCCACGCACACGCAGAGCCCCTTCAGACCCGCAGCAAGCTGCCGGCGGGCAGGGAAGGCGCAGCTCCGGGTTTTGGCTTCCCAGTTCCCAAACGTGCTTCCTTATAAAACACACAAATGCCCTGAAAATCGACGCTGCTGGGTAACAGCTCCAGGTTGGCATGTGGAAGCAGGACAGCCTGGCTGACATTTAACGTAATAAATACCGATGCTTCCACATTACTTCGCAGAGAGAAGCCGGGTCGTTCCCATAGCCACGGCCCCTTCCTGCACCGTGCACGTTCACCCCGCACCCTGGTGTGGGGCAGAGCCCCGGGGAGCTCCTGGCACATCCGAGCACCGTGGATGCTCGTTGCATTTGGGATCTTTTGCCTGCAGGAGGCAGTTACAGCTGTCCTAACGTCCTGCGGGTGGGGTGTTCTGCCCTGTCCAGTCCAGGAGCTGTGACAGAGCCCAGCGAGGGGTGCATGGACGGATGGACACCGCCCACACTTCGACATGCCCGGGTTTTACAGAACCTGCCCTGCTCCTTTCCTGCTCGGGGAAGAAAAGCAGGCAAAGTCACAGAAAAATGATGAAAAGCTCTGCAAGGGGGCCCAGGGGAAGCTGTGCTGCAGAGGGGGCTGCTCAGGGGGGGCCACCCGGCAGCGGCTCCCCCATTACTATGGTGACCCGTGCCTTTGGGAGCGGCATCCTGGAGTCGGAAGGTGCCGGCTGTGATGCGGGAAGCAATCACTCCCCGCAGGGCCCCACGCTGGTCCGTCACTCCAGCAGCACCAGCAGCATCCATCCTGCTCCCCAAGGACCCCCCCCCGTGTCCCCCCGGGGCAGTGGCAGCACTCAGGGACCCCAGGGACACCACATGTTGGCATCCGAACCCAGCACCGGGTGAGCTCCCCGCCAGGGCAGCTCGGCACCGGGGAGATCTGCACTCCAGTCTCACAGAACTCCCACACCTTTGATGAGATGCCACTTATCTGCTTAAAAACACTCTGTGCCCACGTCGGCCTTCTCATTTAGGCATTTATTCTCTTGTAACTTGAAGTTTGGTGAAAGGATAACCATCATGTTCCGAACACTTATGTTTTCTGCTTTATTAACCATGCAAGTCATGCATAATTTAAATGGGAGGAAAAGTGCATACAGCACTCGGGCTTTTCTAAAGCTTATTTTGCCAAGAAAACAAGCCGGGCAAAGCAGAGCTGAGGAGCTGTAAGCCTTGGCGGGGATCTCAGCAGCTCTGCTCCCCCCCAGCCCCTGAAGAAGCAGGAGCAGGGGACGTGGCCTCAGCTGTGCCCGCCCTGGCTCCATCGCTGACCTGCTGAGCAGCCTCGGGACACCGCTCCCGGTTTCAGTGTGTCAGCTCTCCCTCGGGTTCCTCGGTAAAAGCAGCCAAATTTTAATCACTGCTTTACTATTCAGTAGCAACAGAGGAAAGTTTACGGGGAAACGTACAGCTGGACATCAGGGGATGCTAATTCCATTTCTGCATGAGCTAGGGATAGAAACGTGTGCCTTTTGGTTTGCGTTTCAATACAGAAAGGCCCCAGCCAGCTCTCGAGGGCTGCTGCTCTGGGCGGACGCGCACACAGTGGTGCCAGGGCTGCTCCCTGCTTCCCACAGCAGGCAGCCCCAGCTCGTGGAGCCCCGGAGCAGGCGGGCAGAGCGTGGGCAGCACGTCCCCACCGGGCCCAACCCGGGCACCGTGCCACCTGCAGCCGAGATGCAAGCCTTGGGGCTTGGGGTCCTCAATAAGGGACGTGACACTTGTTCGGGTAGCACCAGCCTGTTTTGCCAAAGCCACAAGGACTAAGCAGCTTCCCTTTTCCCAAGCCAGGGCTCGCTTCTGCTATTGCACCTCGGGGCACCACGTTGCAAGCACCCCTTATCACAGCGGCCCCGGTGGGGATCACAGAGGGAACACAAATTCACACGAAGCAGGCTCAAAGGCAGCGCAGCCACCAACGCCTGGCCTCACGGCACTGCCCCCCACCCTCCCACCAGCCCTTCTGCCATCGTCCCCAGCCGAAGCAAGGCGCCACGGCGTGCAGGATGGAAACGCACCAACGCCGAAGAAAAGTCTCACTACAGCCCCGCATGCGACCGCCTGGGCTTCGATGTGTCTAGGGCAGGAGCCCCCTTTCCTGCAGGCCCCCACGGAGCAGCGCTGCCCGAACAAGCCCTCTCCTACCCGCGGCAGCAGCTGCTGTTCCAGCGCCTCCAACAATCCGTGCCGGGGGAGGCAGCGAGCCCCGGCGCTGCGAGCTGCCCCTTAGCGATAGAGCCACCGCCAGCACAGCCCCGCGGGCATCCTCAATCCCACCGAAATTGGCAAAATCAAAAATTAATTAATTAATTAAATAAATAAAAAGCGGAGGGAGGTGGGCAGCAAGTACTCGACCCGGGTGGGCAGCAGGGCTTTGGGCGCGGTGAGGGGCGCACGGGCAGGGGGTGCGGGTGTCGCACGGTGCGTTCAGAGCCGCAGCCGTGGGCTCCCCGCACCGCCGAGCCTCCCGCGGCCCCGCACCGCCGCTTACATAACCCGGGGCTGGGCTGGGGCTGGGGGCCGCGCACCGGGCGGCTCCCCCCGCTGCCCCCATCCCCAAACGGGGGATGCTTCTTCCAGACGGGGCCAGCCCGGCAGGCCGGGGGGGGGGGGGGGGCCCGCCAAATTTAACCCCCCCCCCCCCCCCCCGCCCCCAACCAGGGGGGCCCCCCCCGGCCCCCCCCCCCCCCCCCCCCCAGCGCCCCCGGCCCGGCTCTCGCCGCACGGTGCCGCCGTCTCATGGCAACGCCGCTGCCTCCGCCGCCTCCCGCGGCGCTCAGCGGGGCCCCTCCGCCCCCGCGGCCGCTGGGGGCCCCCCCCCCATGGCCCCCCCCGACCCGTCCCCCCCCCCACCCCTCCTCCTCGCTCGGCGACAATCGCGACAAGGTCACGGCGCGGCCCCGCACTCACCGTACACCCCCTGCCCGGAGCTGCCCTCCAGCAGAACCGTCAGAAGCCCCAGCAGCCCGATGGCCACATCCATCTTCACGTGAGCATCCACATAGCCAGCCCGCCGGATGGGGGGGCGCCGGGAGGGTGGGGGGGGGGGGGGGGGCAGCGCAGAGCAGCGCCCACCGGAGCCCCGCGCTCCGCTGCGGCCGAGCCGCGCACGCCCGCGCAGGCAGGGCGGCGGGGGCAGGCGGCGGGCACCGCTCCGGTCCTCCTCCTCCTCTCCTCCTCCTCCTCCTCTCCTCCTCCTCCTCCTCCTCCGCCTCGCCTCCTCCTCCTCCTCCTCCTCCTCCTGCGCAGCGGGGGGCGCGGGGCGAGCCCCCCTCAGAGCGGCAGCCCCCTCAGGGCGCCTCCCGGGGCCGCCGCCGCCTCCCGGGGCCGCCGAGAGCCTCCCGGGGCCGCCGCAGCCGCCTGCGCCCCGCGGCCATCAGATGCCATCGCAGCGCCGCGGGGCCCGCATGGGGCGCGGGGTGGGCGCTGCGCTGCGCGCTCCTGCCCTGCTCCGATCCTCTCCTCTCCGCTCCGTCCCTCTCCGCTCCTCTCCGCTCTTCTCCTCTCCTCTCCCGCAGCAGCCTTCAGCGCGCCCGCGGAGCGGCGGCCGGGCCCATGGCGAGGTGCGGGTGCGGTGCGGGTGCGGTGCGGGAGCGCTGCGTGCGAGCGGAGGGCGGCCGGGGGCCGTCACGTTGAGCTATACGTGCCGGCAGCCGGAGCCGGGGAGCCGCAGCCCGGCGACGTCAAAGCTGCGTGGCTCGCTGCTGCGCGCCTTCCTCCGCCTCCTCCTCCTCCTTCTCCTCCTCCTCCTCCTTCGCCGCCGCCGCCTCCCGGGTCCCCGCCGCTCCGCCGCCGCCACCGGGCGCGCAGGGCGGCGCTCCGCTCGCAGGCGGGCTGCGCGGGGCGGTGCGGGGCGGTGCGGAGCCGGGCTGAGCGGGGCTGAGCGCCCCCGCGCTCCTGGCGCTCCCCGCGGGGCCCCGCTGCGCGGTGCGGACGGTGCGGGGCGCCCTGAGCACGCCCTGCCTGCGCTCCCCGCGCCGGGATGTACCAGGGGAGGAGAGGATGGCACGGCCGCGGCACCGAGCACCTCCCGCCGGCCCTGGGAAGAGCCCCGGGTTGGGCATTCCCCGGCTGGGCACCCCCAGCTGGACACTCCCGGGCATCCTCCCAGCCCGACTGTGCTCCTCACCACCGTTGGAGACCCGGGAGCAGCAGCGCTGCACTCCCCAGCTCCGTGCGTCCTCGCGGCGCATGGGGGGGCAGTCACCAGCCCGGGGCTGCCAGACCCTGGTGTGCCTGGAGGGGTTAGCTTCAGGGGCAGATTGAGCACACACAACTGCTGCCCACTGCAGGGTTTCCACCACATCGTACCTCCCTGCAGTGCTGGTGCCTGGCCTCCCATCAAGCCCCTGAGATCATCCCGCTGGTCCCAGCACCTTCTCCTGAGCATGTCTGTACATTTTAGGGTCCCATGGGACTGGTGCTGGTGAAGGTCTCTCTTTGCCTCCATTTACCAGAGCAAACTAAAGCCTTGTTGGGAAGTGTCCACTCTTCTTCTGGCTTGGTTCCTACAAAGATCGCACCAAGACCATGAGAACCCAAGGCAATCCAGGCTTAATGTGGGCAAGGAGGTTCAGGATCTGCCCCGTCCCACTGACACACCCATCAGCTGCAAAACAGGGCTTGGCCTGCAGTCTTGAAGCGCAGTGATCTGGCCATGTCCAGTTACATTCAGTTTCCTCCATTTCTGCATCAATTAAGTGTTGGTGCCCAAGGCCAGGACTAAGTGACGTGCTCTGGAAGAAGCAATTGTGCTGTCAGGGTTTCTTGTGACCCCACTGGCATGGGGTGGGACTGTGTTAACAGTGCTTCCAGCACTGTCTGGGGCTCTCCAGGCCACTGGTGAGAGGGGCAGAGCTCCTGGGTGCTGCCCTTCTTGAGATGACCTAGAGCCTTGCTCTCCATAGCATCCATCCTGCTCTTACAGCGGTCCAACCCATCATTTAGAAATATGCTGCCAGGCACAAGGGGCCAGATTTTGGTTCATGCCAGATTTCGGTTCTGGCAGGGGCTGCTCCCTCTTCTCACCCAGCAAGAAGGCAGGAGATAGAAGGAGGGAAGAACACAGCCCTTCTCCATGCACTGGCTGAAGGCTGGGGAAGGCTTGCAGAGATCCAACCTGGTGTGTAGCCACACACTGAAATCCGTGTGGTTGTTGCTTTGCTGGTATGGCAGGCAGACAGCGACACTGGCAAATTCAGGGGGAGCCTCCAGCCGCACTCACCTCAGGCCAGGTTGTCTGGGTGCAGCCCCATCCCAGGTGGGTGTCAGCAGAGGTTGCTCTGTGCAGGACACCAGACCAGTATGGCTTCCTTGCTCCGATGGCACACCGTAGCAAACATCAGACCATCACCAAGCAGCTTTGTACTTGGCTGTGGGACATGGCAGCAACACAGTGCGGGTTTCTTCCTGCTTCGCCTGCGCTGAGACTTCCAGGTGCGGAGGATCCGCTCACCGGGAGGAGGCGAAGGACTGCCAAAGCCTGGCCATGGCTCACTCGGTGATGAGGAGGCAGGGGTGAGGGGAGGCCAAGGCTTGGAACCTCTCACAGGCAGACCCCAGGGAGGCTCATCTCGGTAGGCCCAGCCGTCCAGGAGCACAGGCAGTGCTGGAGGGTAGAAAACCCTCCTCTTTACCTGTCTTCCCTTTGCAAGGAGAATTTGGGGATTCTGCCTCAGTAGATCTACAGAGGTTACACTCGCAGTGTGGCCTTCAGTAGATTACACTCAGCAGTCAGTTGCCTTTTGCCTTTTCTCTACCTGAAGCCAACCTCCTCTCCGTGCGGCCACACACCTGCAGAACTGTCCCCCAAGCACCAGCTTTGCCACTCCTGGGCTTTGCCCCCCCCAGCCCAGACCTGCACCCAGGGCTCTGCCCCCCTTCCGCTGTTTCTCCCCTGGTCTCCTTTCTCCTACAGCCCACAGACCGCCAGCGTTGTGCCTGGGGCTGCTCCAGAAGCTGTTGTGACCTTGTGAGGATGACGTGTGTTCTCTTCATGGCAGGCCCTGGTGGGAGCAGCTCGGGGCCCAGCCATGCCCCGTCTCACTGGGGACACTTAAGGAAGGAGGAACCGCACAGATGCAATAGTTGATCCTCAAGCCCGAGATCATTAACTGGCTGCTGCCGTACCCTGCGGAGCAGCCGTCAGAGGGGACGCAGCGTTTTGTCAGCACATCCCTGGCACGCTTCCCTGGGAGCTCGGGCTGCGGTGCTGCGGAGGCCAAGCACCCAGTAAACCTTTCCACAAAAGCACTGCGGCTGGAATTTGTGGAAATAACTCAGAGGCCGAAATTAAACCGTCGCTTAAATCTCTGTGGGCTAAGTGCCCAAATAATATGAATAGTATTGTCTGACACGGCTTTTTTAGAAGTATCTTGTTCTTGGTGTTACAACTAGTGCAAAGATCTGCTTGATGGTGGCGAGCTGCGCACCTAGACCTGGCCACCGTGCTAGATAGAAGATTGCTGAAGGAAAAAGGAGGAATTAAAATAACTGGTCCAGTCAGAGCTGCCAGCCAGCCTGTTTGCTGAGTGTCCCAAATCGCTCTCTACAAGACCAAACAGCAGCAGGGCTGCTCCCGGGGCACTGGGGCTGGTTGGCAGAGCAGCACAGCATGCGGCCCAGTGGCTGGGTGGCAGGGGCCGAGCACTGCGTGCTGGGCTGCTCCCCACAGTGCTTGGCCACATAGGCCCCTTGTGCCCCCCTCTGGGACTGAAACAAGAGCTGAACTACTCATCCCCTGGTCACCGTCACCTCTCCCCTCTCATTGTGTGCTGTTAGTGCTTGGTGTTTGTCATTTCAAGCGGTTTTACATCAGACATGTGGCAAGAAGGAGGGCAGCCAGCAGTTCTTCCAGGTGGAGCACGGCCGCCCTCAGTCGCGGTGCTGCTGAGGCCAGGCCTCCATCAGCCCTGGCCTGCCTTGCTCTGGGAGGGAAGGCATGTCACTGGGGAGGTTCCTGCTGGCTGCCTGCACGCTTCCCTCCAGCCTGCACATCCCCTCCAGCTTTCACGGATCACCAAAAAGGCTCTTCTGTCACCTCTAACCCCAAAGCAAGGTTCTGTTTCAGTGCTGTCCCCTGCTCCCTGCCAGGGGACTGCTCCCAAAGCCATGAGGACCCCACAGCGAGGCAAAGGGCAGCCAGAGGCCTACAAGGAGACTTCATGCCAGATCGGGCCACGAGCCCAGGGGCTGGGGCCAGGGTTAGCAGCACAGCCAGGCCAAGCCTGGTGCGAGCCCCTAGACCCCTGCTTGGGGTCCCCTGAACAAACCTGGAGCTTTGTCCCCCCCTGCAGAGCCCCTCAGTGGGCGCCTGGGGCTCTGCTGACCTGAGCAGGCGTTTGGCCGCGGGCAGAGCACGGCCCATTGCTGCCTTGCTGGCAATGCTGCTGTGCTGGCTGATGCAAAACATCCCCACGTCAATAAAGCTGACTGCGCTCTTCGTGCCCCCGCAACGAGGAGCCGTCGGCGAAGCTCCCCGCAGCGGGCTGATTCGCGTTTCTCAATATCGAGGCGGTGCGCGGCTGTACGCAGCACCGAGTGCATGCTGCAGGCCCCTCTGCTGTTGCAGGAGGAAGCGAGGTAAATAAAATAAAATGAAATAAATCAAACTGAATTAGGCTAACTGCTCGAATAACAAAAGTTCTGGGAATTTAGTGCTTCCACCACTTCAGCAGCCATTTATTTCAGAAGCAAGAAGTGTTTCAGCCCTTTTCTTAGCACCTTTTTCACTTAATCCAACACCAGACAAAAGCAAATTATTTTCTCTCTCATTGTTGGGAGCAAGTCTACAAATAATTGAGATTTGACTAAAGAAGACCATTAAGTAGCATTAAGATTCTCAGTAATTTGGCGATATCGATGAGTTGTGTGTGTTATTTTAGCCCCTCCTCATCAGCCACACTGCCTGGAGTTTTCCAACACCCGACAAAACCACAGCAAAACTAACTGATTTAACTCGGTCTCATAATTCTGCTGAATTTGGGGACTGCTCATAGCACGGAAGGCATGTTCAGAGCGCGAACAGATTATACGTAACTAGCAAATCATCCTAGAATGAAGCATTTGTCAGGTGTCAGCTGCCTGCCGCTGGCACGGCGGTGCTGTCGGAGCCCTGGTGCAACAGGAATCGCGCTGTGGCACGGCATTGCCCACCCCTCCTGTTGGCATCGCTCTGCTGTTTGCTTCCCAGGGAGCAGCCCGTGCACGTGGAAGGTTTGGGGCAAGCATCCGCAGGTGGGAGCAGGTGGGAGCACTGCCCTTACCCACCTGCAGCCCTGAGGGTGAGGCCGAATGGTGCAGGATGGGTTCAACCAGCAAGAGCTGGAAATGCACTTGGGGAATCAGTGCCAGCCTCACCGTTACACGCAATACAGACATTGGAGTATGTGTCACTGTGAAAACATTGCTCTCTCATAGCCAGGTAGGAGTCGGCTGTCAGCTTTGCCTGTGCACCACACTATCTGGTACGTTCGTTAAAGCTCCAGCTGCTGCGGTTGCAGAGTACTGAGAGCTCCTCCACTTTTACAGGATTTTACATTTCTCTCAGACGCACGCACTAAATCTCCCCACCATTCCTGTAGAGGAACAAGAGAAGAGCACCAACACTAAATGCTCATCCTTCAGGCAGCGCTGCCTCTGCCCAGCTGTGTTCTCAGCCCATGGGGTTCAGCTGCCACATCCACGAGGCTTTGCCTTCCTGGGGTCAGACGCTGGAAGTGAACCAGCCCCCTGAGGCCGGTTCAGAGTGGTAGCCCCACATCCTCCGGAGATTTCTGCTTGTGTCTGTTCACACTCTCTTGATAAGATGGAGTTTGTTCTGAAAATTGAAACAGGCTCATTTAACAATGTTTAGGGCCAAACCTCCAAGGGATGGAGTTATTAGATAAATAACTAAGTGTGACGGACCCTTTAGACACACCTGTTATCTTCACTGGTGCAGTTTAAGTCTCAGAACTATTATAAATTATAGCAACCTACCTAATTTCAGGCTAGGTCTGCTCCTCAGGACTGGTGTGAATTGAGAAGAATCCTCCAGGCATCGAAGAATTTACATGGCTGAAACGATTTGAGCCTCTGGAGGGAGATGGTCCAAGGTCAAATTAAATGTTACTGTGTGCCTCGGGCTTTCTCTCCCTGGTGGGTTTCTCATTTGTTCACTTCAAATGCTGTCACTTCTGGTGCCCACGCTCCCCAGGATAATGCCACTTCACGGTCTGGGTGATGCTTCATGACTGAAATTTGCTTTCTGGGCTATTGCTCTGGGTCCTGAAGGATGGCTGCAGAAATGCCCCTGTGGTCAGTGCCGTGCATCCCTCTTATCCTCCAGCCTTACACGGAGGGAGTCCTGCCACTGAGTACTGCCCTGCAAAATCTAGATTAAGGTCCATCTTCCCTAGGGCCATAGCACAGCCCAAGCAACCCAAGCAAAATACTGCTTGCCACTGATTTTCAGTAAAAGGTTTAATCCCATTAAAAAAAAAAAAAAAAAAAAAAAAAAGTAGAAAGAAGCAAACCGATTTCCCCAAGTGCTTCAGTGGTGTTTGGTTTGTTGGGAGGGAGACGTTTGCCATGCCAGACTCTGTCCAGGAGGAGAAAAGCAGTGATGCGTGGGTATGTCCTTGATATTTCGGGGACTGGAGACCTCTCGGTACACACCCAGGCAGTTTTATACCACCATTAGGGGGGGATGCCTTGTCAGCATGGCTTCAGGCTTACCTTCCCGGGACAATGAGTTCAAATCGAGGTGATGCCCCTCTGGTTTTTCATTCCTTCTGCAATGCATCACTCGTTCTGTTTCAGTCTCCGAAATAAAGACATTGAGACTGTAAATGAAAACCATTAATACTTGCCATAGGAGCAGGGTTTTGCTGCGTTCTTCAAACTTTGGTGCACGCTTGAAGCTATCGTGTACATCAAGCTGTAGTGGTGTACAGATGTGCTAGTACCACCTACACCACGCATGAGCCTCCCTGGGCTCAGTGAGCTACAGGACACTTAAAAACAACAAGAATGGCAATTCTATGCAATTAAATTACATTGGTTTATTTGTGTGTGTGTGTGCTTGCGCCCTGGAGAACTCAGCTTGCTGTATGCCCATGAGGTCATCATCCTTCTGAAGAGAGGAAGGTCTCTGAGGCTCCACGGACCAGCAGTTGTGCCCAGAGGTGGCAGCGTGATGGTGTCGTGGAGGATGCTCCATTTAGATCTGTGTCTGTATCTCAAGGTGGGCAGAGGTGGCCTGAAGGAAGGAATGCCTTCATATCTGTGATCCACTATGAGTGAGTAACAGGCTGGTAGCCAGAGCCACAGCCCCTTTTCCTTGCGGAGGAGCAGGGCTGTGCTGTGCAGCAAGCACCAGACACACCACGGAAAAAAAGTCCCCTCCAGGTCCTTGCACTGTGAGTGGCTGAAACAAGCCCTGCTCGGGTCCGCTGGTTTTCCTTCAGACACCTGCAGGGCCTGTGTCAATCTGGCAGAGAACTGTATGCCCGGCTGTGAGCTGCTCCACGTCTGGCTGCCTCTCAGCTCTTTTCCATCCGCTCCACCCGCCAGCAGGGAGGAGCAGCCACGCGGATGCTCGCTGTCCCCCGAGCGGCGAACATTTAGTTCATCCATAACTCAGCTGCAGGACATCCCTCCCTCGAGGTCCCCATCGCCCTGGGTCAGGAGGACACGAAGCTGCCCTCGCAGATCCTCATAAATGCAGTGCTTCTGCCCGCCACACCGCCACGCCAAGTCCCGCAGGATGGGCCAGCCACATTAACTTAAACCCGCTGTGGGCAGACACATCCCACTGCCTGCTTTTGTCCTCCTCCAACAGCAGCGTTGTTGCACCAGCAAGACGTGTGTGTTCTTGTTTGTGCCTAAGCGCGCACGCGGTTTTGGCTGCAAAAAGCGGCACTATTGTATCAAATAATCAAAATAATATTCTGCCCTGCTGCGCTAACGCTGACTGGCATGTGAGCAGCGATTCCCCGGAGTGGAAGGGAAGGACGGCATGAAAGAAGTGGGTCACATTTAATTAACCACTGACAAATGGGGCTGCTCAATGTATCGGCTACATTGTGACCACAAGCATCAGATTATAGGCAGTGGGAGAAGTTGGACATCCTGTCAATAAGAAGCAAAATGCTAAAAACGCAGTCCTTACGCTAGCCTGGCTAGTTTACAGACAGCCAGTGCACAAAGATAACTCCAATAAGGCTGACATTCAAAAAATAATGAGTGTCTTGTGCCTTATCAGCAGGAAAAAAAAGTGAATTCTTGTTAAGTTAAAGGGAAATATTAATGCACAACACTCCTGCTGGTGAAGTTGCCCCTGTTGCACTATGGAAATGAATCCTGGGAATTATTTAAAGTAACACAATCAGACCGAGTTTATTTCCCTGAATAAAATAAAATCCCATCGGAGTGTCTCTATTCTTCTTCGTAATGCAGGGGGAAACAATTAAGTTTCAGTAGCTCCTCACTACAGCCGCTACATATTAAAGACAGGATGGATTTTGTTAGCAGGAGAGGTTTGCTCAGGATGTCTTTGAGTGCACTCTGCTGGCCACGGGCCGAGGGAGGAAGCACTGTGAGCTCCGGCTTCGTGTTCTCACCCCAAATCCTTGCAGGACAGCACTTCCCTTTCCAGTGGAACACACTGCAGTGTTTAACCAGCTGTGGTTGAGGGTCAAAAATCGTACTTTTTTTTTTATTTGAGGTTATTCTGGGGGCTGTTCGGGGTTCTGAGCCCCCGGGTCCATCCCCAGGATGCAGACAGGTTTCCTCCACGTCCAGTGCTCCTGGAGCATGTGGGGTGAAACCCCCTGGGGAGGTGCTAAGGGATGGGCTCTGTGGGTCTCACGCTTCCCAGGAACCGCGGGATGAGCAAATTAATTTTTCACTGGGCTATTAGGCTGCGAGCGTCGCCGCCGGTTCATGGCCACGGACAGGGAGCTTAGAGGCGTCTGGTGGAAGTGTTAATAAAATTTCCGCAGGGTGAGCACTGCGTGACTGCGTCAGATTTTGGAAGATTTTTGAGCGAGGGGAATGACTGGTGCAAATCAGCGTGTTATCGCTTAGCAGAGCAGCTGCCCCACGGCCTGATATTGCTAGCAAGAGGGCAGTTAGATGTACATGGCTGAGGCTGCTGCATCTCAGCACAGTCCTGTCTGGGCAAAGCCATGTGGCCTTTGCTCCTTCATGCTTTTCTTCTGGAGGATGTGGAGTTGCTTGTGGTGGAGAGGTGGGTTGCAAATGCTCTATATTTTTCACCAGCTCTGTACTGGGGACACCCCAGGGGCACATGTTTGTGCAGGTGAAGCTCCAGCCTGGAGCCGTGCCGTGCAGTGGGGCTCAGAAGCCCGTGCACCTCACTGCTCTCTGGTGGCCACAGAGCTCCCCAGATCTCCTTGTGGCACTGCTGGGACAGCAACCACGTGAGCTGCGACTGCAAAACCTGAGCACTGCAGTCACAGGGATAGCATGCTTGGTGTGCTCTCTGCTCGGGTGCCTCCCGGACTCTCTTCTGTGACCCCCTGTGAGAAACATCATCTCTTTTTTTGTCCTCCCTTGGTACAGCTATGGACCAAAGCAAAGGAGATCTAGGCCAAGAAACCCAACTCTCAAGGACAAACACCCAGTCTGACCACCAGCCATGGCAGCTCCTCCAGCACGCCGCTGAGCCCACACCTTCCCCAGGCAGGGCCGTGATGCTTTGCCAAGCAGCAAGAGGCTTGCAGCTGGCTCTGCTCTTGGCTGGACCTAAACAAGCCTGTTGAAGTTTCTAACGCCGAATGGAGCATTCTTAAAAGGGGGAGAAAATGGTAATTTTCAGAAGTGTGGTCACCCAACTCGGTATCATCCTCTTTAAAATGATAGCTCCCATCAGGCAGCAGCGCAGCAGTGTGATAACAGGAGATACTTCACACATCTCAGGCCCAGTAATTGCTATTCATGCAAAAGAACAGCAATCAAACCAAGACCTCCTCTTAAAGGGTTATATTGATTTTTTTTAAAGCATTTCTGCTGTAGGCCTCACTTTTTGTGTCCCTGATTACCTGCCCCTCCTCGAACCTCTAACTTCTTGCAATTTTTCATGTTGTTTGGTTTGTTCTGGTTTTGACTCACACTGAACACCCGTGCCTGCCTTGATTAGCTTGACGAAGCCCCAGAGAAACAGGCTTTCAACAACTGTGCAATGTGCTTTGTTGCCTCAGAAATCTTCTGGTAGCAAACATGGCTTCGTCTCCTGAGAAAGCCTGGTTGGAAATGCTTTGATTCTAAGCTAAGATTCATGGCTGGCAAGGGCACATGAGGCTAGAAATTAGCATGACAAGCCTGAAAGGAGAAAAAAAGCCTAGGATATGCAATGACTTTAAATGACTTCATTTCCCAGCCATAAGTTGATGCCAACTGTGGATGGCTGGGAGAGGTGGAGAGCAAGAGGCCGTGCTCGCTTCTGAGCAGGAGCTCATCCTGGACTGGTGCTCCCGTGTGCTCAGGGCTGTACAAATGCAGGGAAAAGACGAGTTCTCATCCTGGACCACATCATGTGAGAAACTGGATGCCATCTCATTCTCTTCTTCTCAAAGTGAATGAGCTTGCTTGCATCCCCATGCAAGCA
The DNA here is from genome assembly GCF_011077185.1 of Oxyura jamaicensis. NCBI lineage: Eukaryota > Metazoa > Chordata > Aves > Anseriformes > Anatidae > Oxyura > Oxyura jamaicensis. The sequence continues at coordinate 52,688,668 of NC_048897.1, read as the reverse complement.
GAGGAGCTATTATCCTCCTTTGAATGTTGATAAACAGAGATAATGCCCTTCCAGGGAGAGACTCTTAATGATGGACTGACAAAGAGTCTCTTGTCTTCATAACTGATATTTTGCCTAAGTCTGCGAGTCTCCTAACAGCCACACAGACTTTCACTGGCCACCAAGTGATGGATTCAGGGTTCAGCATCTTCATGTATTTATTCGTCTCAGGCCTCGTACACAGTGCATTAAAAAGCTCATGGAGGCACGCAGATGTAGCCTACTTCATTTTCATGCTAGCCATTGCTGAGATGGCATCTGAGCACCCACCACATCTGACAGCTATGGCTTCATCAGCAAGTGCTCTAAAGGTCCTTTTGCTACAGGAAAGGTCAGATCAGTGTGGCCACAAGCAGTCCCAGGGCTTTGGGGAGCCCCATCCTGGATCCATGACTTGCATCCCTTCCTCCCACAGGACAAGTCCAAGGAGCACCTTCTTGATTTCCCTTTGGAGACCTTGACCCTCACCTTGCCAGATGAGGACAATGAGCTTTGGTGGCATGGCACAGTGCTGCTGAGCACCCAAAACTCTTTGCCATGGCCCCCGGCGGTCCTTGTGGAGGACCACAGTCCAAGTTCTGCTTTGGAAAAGCAGTTTTAGACAATATTTCAGATTTTTCCAAAATTTAGTGGTGATAATAGTCCATTCCCTTGGATGCCCATTCAGATGGCTCCAGAGTACCAAAGGAGATGGACTTTGCTGGAGATGTGTGACAAAGGTACAGTTACCATGTACCATTTTAAGACCTTTAAAACACTTAGTGTAAATGGCAGGGGAACGTGCAGTGTCTGGAGTAGTGGGGTTTGTGTGAAGGTTGACAGGCAATGGTCTGTGCCAACCTGGAGAAATGGGAGCGACTTACCCAGCTGCCCCAGCTCTTGGGGCTGAGCTTCTTGGAAATATCTCCTATATTTCTGGAAACATCTGCTCTGTATAAATATGCTACACCTCATAAAATATAACAAATGCAGCTGCTGTGCTTTGGGGGCCAATGGACTTAGGAAAGCCCAACATACCTGCACCTAGAGGCATCTTCCTGTATGCACGGGAAATATACTACAGTGGGTCGGTCTGATGCACAGCTCCTGGACGGGCTCTTGTCAGACAGAAACTTCTGTCAAACACTGCAAAACTCTTCCACATTGAGATTCTAATTATTATTTTTTCCTGATTCAGGCCAAAGAAAGGAATTTGAGACTAAAACAGAGTGGAATTTGGGTCCAGATGCTTTTAGAGGCTCGGCCTCAGTGAAATCAATAGAATGGCTCCTTGCTTTTAAAAAGGGTTGTAATTGCCTAATATGCAATCAGTTTCTGAAAAAAAAAAAAAAAAAAAAAAGAAAGAAAGTCCTTTAATTTATATCCAGTTTATTAGGTACTTCACACACCTGTCTAATAATTTTTAAGAGTAAAAGGCTTTTCACCTCAATAATAGCTTATGGCAATGAGTTTTGCAGGTGAATTCCAGACAAAAATTACTCCTTTTTCGTCTGTTCTCAGAAAATATTCTTTTCTCTTCCTTTTTCAGTTGAGTCAGACTTTTCTTCCTCTTCAGTCATTTTCTATGCTCCGTTTTGCATCATTGCCAACTGGTAGCAAGGTGGGCTGAAAACTGGAAGTGCTCTGGGCTGAACCACAAACCCACTTCACTTCAGGTCAAGTGGAAGTGACTTGAAGTTACACCCATTTGGAGGGGCTCCATCTTTTTCTCTGACTTATTTTATGGCATCTCCAGTGGGGAGAGAAGAAAGCCAGCAACAGGAGTGTGGAGACATCCCATGCAGAAGCCCTATTGGCTGCTGGTTTTCTTCTTCTTGAGTCAAATTTATTGTCCATTTTGTCGAAAAATCATAATATCATGTCTGAGGAAAAAATGTGCACCATACTTAATATGATGGTAAAAAATAAATAAAATTTCAGGCAGATCAAGATCATTAGCTTATTAAATTTATGTCTACGTGCACGTTTCCCCTGTGTCCTAAATCACTGCTGTGGGGTCCCCGGGGCTGTTCTGCTTTCTGCCTGGTCCTTGGGTATGCAGGAGCAGGACCAAAGCAGGGAAGATGAAGTGAAAAAAAAAAAAAAGACAATGACAGCAGCCTGGAAAAGGAAGGACAAGGGCTCAGATTGCCTTTGGCAAGGTGAAAGCAGTGCAAGGACCAGTTACTCTCATCCTTGGAGAAACCTTAGTGTCAGATCTGTGACAGCACCACTTCATAGATACCTGGTTTTACCCTCCGAAAAGAAGATACATGAAGTCCCCGGGAAAGTTGGAGCATCCCAAACATTGCTTTGAGAGCCTTTGGCAGATGGTCACAGTATCTGTATGAAGGTAGTTTTGGGCCATTCTGGCAACCATGGGTCTTTCTTTAGAGGCAGCTTCATAGAAGTGGAAGGAAAAAGGCACAAATTGATGGCAGATGCATTCCAGGAGCAGGGGTAAGAAGTCTAATGGGGGACTTCAGCTATTCTTGTAAGAAATTGCCCAATAAATTAAAATATCAAATATTCATCCAGTAATCTGTTTGACATTCTATTCAAACTCATGCATTTTGAGGGGAATACATATTTGGCCATTTTATTAATAACATATCTATTATTTATATTTGACTGTATAATTCATAAAACAGAAAAATAAAGAGTGTTTTTCTATTGAAGTGCACATGTGGGAGCAGAAAGAAAAAAAGAAAATCAGCCATACAATAATTATATGAGGATTACTGGAACTTTTAAAGGTATGCACTGTGGATCAGATTTCTGTTGGGCCATCTCTCCTTTCCTCGGGAGGTGGTTTTGACTATTTTCAGTTTGAACGAGGAATTTCAAACCAGTTGCTGGGATGAAAGGGATATATTTAGGCTTTCAGCCAACTTTCAGAGGATAAGGGTTCATAGTTTGCTATCTTTAGTTTGTTATTCAACCTTTACTGTTATTTCAGAATATCTTGAATTCTGTCTCAGACTTGACACGTGCTAATGAGGCATGATCTGCATAGAGAGGTAGCATTTTTAATTGGTTTGCATGCTACAGGTAGGAAACATACAGAACTCTGCAGTATGGGCTCCAACATATGTTGTTTCCTTATTCCTTTAGACTAGCACAGATTTTGAAAAGCTTATTGGTGGCAAAGTGTGGGGTTAGTTCAGGTACCTCCTTTAGCACCACACCATGTGGGAAGGCTCCTACCAAGAGGCACTTTAAAAGGCTGTAGTTTGACTCTCAGAGCAATGGATACAAATTTCTCCATTTCTCTCTTCTGGTTACGATGCAGGTCGGCACTGGGTGATAATGGTGACACTGTACCATAGCATCGTCCACTGACACCGAAATATTGAATGACTATTGCATAGAGACAATGGGAAGAAACTGGGCTGTGTGAGTTCTCTCGTGTTGCTGTTTATGGGGTCTTTCTTGATGAAGAAAAAATGCACCCAGTATGCTTTTTTTCTATGCAATGAAATTTGGAATTGGTTTCAGTAGTCCACATCTGATAAGTCAACACCAACGCACCATCAACATCTGGTAGGATGGAAAAACAGCTCCCGCGGTTTCACCTTTGTGAGCAGAGCAAAGGGCAAGTGCTGACATTCACACCTAAGTCCAAACATTTGGAAGAGAAACAATCAAACAATCAAAAACCACCAGTGCCCAGAAAACTAGTCAAAATATGTTGGTGAAAATGTGTATAAGGATAAAACAGTAAGAGAGGTATTGAAGGACAGAGTGACTTAGCCATAGGAATGTTTTGCCTCCTTTGTCTTTGATTGAAAGGATAATAAAGGATGTTCATAAAAGCTATTCTCAAGCTAGGGCTGATAAATAATTGTATTTGACTGCATTCTGCTCTTGTGAATTCCCAGTTGTGGCTGAGAGTTGAGGTTGTGATTTTCTTTTTTGCTTTAATTATACAAATATGATAAGAGGTTCTTGTTCTCCTTTTTCCCAACAGGGAGAAGGAAGAAGCTCAGAACATTAAACAGTTTACAAAAAGGTGCACCTTTCATTGGCCTCAGGCAGCTACATGACTACATCCAAGATTAAAATACAGTAAGTGTTAGAAAACAGGCCAAGACTTTAATAAACCCAGCCCAGCATTCGCTTTCCTGTCGCAGCTTTAAAGCAATGCGAAGCGCTCAACCATATATGTTGGTGTGAAAGCAGAGGCTTCATGAGGTTGGCTCAGATAATGGGGTGCAAACACGGGATTATGTGAGACAGGCATGGCTGGACAGAGTCGGTGACCTGTGGAGCAGGCAGGTTACTCAGCCTGGGGACGTGTCACGGTGCAAAGCTGGAGCTGGGGACATGCGGAGATCAAGGCAGCATGCTTAGGTGCCCGAAGTGCCCTTCACCAGAGAAATCCCACAGGGAGCCAGGCAGTGTTTGCACGGCTCGTCCCAGCAAGGGCATGCCTTGGGCATGAGGTGCTCTGCTCTGCCCTGCTGAGGACCGGGGTACCTCTGTGCCTGCTCAGGACCCCTGTGCATGGGAGGCCTTTACAACAAGGACCAAAGGAGCTTAGGTGACACTAAGAACTAAGGAGCTTAGTTCTTCCTCCTTAAAAAGAATATATATATATGTGTATATATTTGTCTTTAACTAGGTGAAGTGAAATTCATTGTGGTAAATGTTGGTGAACGTAATGCCATCATCTTAGGCAATTTTACTGAATATAATTTCAAATTACAGAAACAAGTAGCTTTCCTAATTACTGTGGACAGTATGCTCATAAACTGAGATGATATTTATCTTGCGATATGAATCATCTCTGTGGAATCTCTTTGATTTAACCAGAGTTAATATTTAATAATTGGAATGAATCCCGCGGTAGGGTGGTGAGTTCTGAGAAAGCTGCTGGGCTTTCATGAGACCAGATGAGAGCCCTGATCCTGAAAGAGCAGTTGGGCACTTGCTTTCCCTCCCTCTTAGACCCCTGTTTTTAGTCCAAGTGTAATCGTTTTGCTTAGGCCTTGTCTGTCCTATAAATACTACCAGCCCCTTCAATAGGAACAGTGTCACGGGGAGCTTCACTGCTGTGCCCGAGATGTCCTATATCCATTAAATGACCCTGGAATGAGCTTGTCCAGCCTTTTAAAGGAGAGAAACTCATTTCAGGGCTGGTGATTGATGGTGAGCATCCGCTGACCAGATGACTGATGTGCCGCTGTCCCTGTGCTCGCAGCGGGCAGCTCCGAGCAGGGTCTCTCCAGCACCGGTGAGGTTTGCAGATGCCAGAATGACTGAATGTGTGCAGGAAAAGCAAACTATTTGAGCACTACAGTTCTTAAAGTTTTCTTACCTTTTCCTTATGGAAAAGGAATAGAGAGAGAAAATAACCCTTCATATAGATGAGGGCAGACCTGCAGCACTGTGATATCTGGTGAAAGCAAAGCAAACATCTCACTCCTTTGACGTTCCCAGTCATTTTTCCCTTGCAGGTAGCTACGGTTACCTACCTTGCCCTAAGGAGCGAGAACATCCTGTGGGTGCGGTGGTCCGAGGCCTGGCTGCTGGGTGTGCTTCCTCTTGATGGGCTCTGGAGAGAAAGTCGATTGCTTTTTAAGGTCATTTATGCTTCTGAAGTAGGAAGATCCTCAGTGGTAACAGGAGTCAACAGGCACGAGCTGCCCCTGTCTGAGGCTCCTTTTGGAGCCCTTGCCTGTCCTTCCTTCAGTTTGCACATCTGGTGAAGAAAATTATTTAAATGCCAACCAGAGAGCGGTTCTGTGCTAGGCTAAGGTCATTCATAAATATTCATTTATCTCCTTGATGTGCCATTTATGTACGTATTCCTATGCATATATATTCATATATTTGGGTCTACAAAGCAGAGGTGAGTATATCAGTGCACGTATACAAACACAGATGTATGTACTCTAGGCACATATACTCACAGAAATGCATACAGACATTCATGAATACAGGATTAAATTGTGCTCTGCTGTCATGTTTATATCAGCTTCCAGTCCTTTCCCGAATCCTGGAATCCTGTTAATTCTTCTAGTTTCTATACCATTTATGGGCCATTAATTAGACAGAATTATGTGTTAATTAATCAGAATTAGGTGCTAAGTTCTTGTATTTACATTGACTTTCCTACCTGTTCATTCCTCATCCTGCAGCCAGGGCAAGGAGCGGAGGGCTCCCACTGCCGCCTGCTTTTTAGTTTGCATAGGCTTATTGTGCTCCTTGCTGTTGGTCTCCAGTGTAAGGGAAATGAACCTAATTGTGAAGAGGGGAGGTTTACAAAGTCTTCATTCTTCCTTGGTAACTCTTTTGCTGCACTCTCTAATTCCTCCTTTACATAGCATAATCAATACTGCGTGCAGACGAATCGCACGTGGGAGCAGACAAATTGTGTCTGCATTATTTTCCTTGTACAGGCAGTGTTTGGCCACGTGAAGCAGAGGACTGTGTTATGCTTTGTGGTAGCCCTGCTAGCAGTTCCACCACCAGCACAGCAGGTAGAGAGTCTGAGATCGGCCGGGTGGGTACAGAGGAGTCGAGACCTGTCGCCAGCTCCGTGTTCCTCCGGCCACTGGCTGGCTGAGGCATGGGCTGCCCAGGCCATACAGCGGCCTCAGAGAAGCTGCAAGGGGACCAGAGACTCTTCAGAAAACAGGAGGGGATGTCTGGAAGGGCACACTTTGCCTCAGAGATCAGAAAGTAGAAAAACAGAGTGGCCAACTTGTTACAGCAAATTGTTTGATTGCACGCACTAAAAGGGCAAAGTAGAGTGAACATTAGGCATAATGGAGAAAAGGCCAAGTGTTGAATGAATTTGCCTGTTTTCAGTAGGGAGAGGGATGTCCAGGAGACTGAACCCTCCATTTACATATTGGAAATGAAAATGATTCAACAGAAATTGAAAAATGCAAGCAGCAAAACAACCACCAGCTGCTGCATGCGGGCAAATCAGGGGACTATCCTCTACATTCAGTACTGAAAAAAAAATAAATTACTACCAATAGCAAGGCTCACCAAGAAACTGAGAGCTTGAGTGTCAGTGCTTTGAATTTTTGGCATAGGACATATACTACAAAGAAGTGCCAGGGGTGGGGGGTAAGCAGGGATAACTCCAGCCCTGGTGGTTTGAAATCCAAGTTCTGCTCTGTCCACAAATAATTCCTGAAGGAAAGGCTAATTAAGGATGTGGAAGCAAAGGGTACACCACAGGATAAATTACATCGTGGTCTTATCACTGGTAGATTATAGCGGAGACATTTCGTATCTTTTTTGTTGTTGTTGTTTGGTTGGTTGTTTTTTTTGATATGAAAACCGTTTCTTAGATAAGGGAAATGCAGCAGATCCGGGCTATCTGATATAAGTGAAGCATTTGACTTTGTTTCTCACAGAAAATTATTACTAAAGGTAGAGCTGCTGGTGATTAATACCTGTATTACTAGCCAGTTAGGGAGCTGGCTAAAGGAAGAAATCCTTCCCTCTGCAGGCAGCGAGGCCCTGGCACAGGCTGCCCCAGGAGCTGTGGCTGCCCCATCCCTGGCAGTGCCCCAGGCCAGGCTGGATGGGGCTGGGGGAGCCTGGGCTGGGGCAGGGGGCCCTGCTCATGGCAGGGCTGGAGCAAGATGATCTTTAAGGTCCCTTCCAACCCAAACCGTCCTGTGGTACTATGAAGCTCTCTGCATATTTCAAGCAGCGGTCTCTTGGGACAGAGAGGTGACTGCCAGAGATTGTTACGGACAGGTTCTTGCCAGGCCCTGTTTCTATGGGCATCATTGACATCAGAGAAAGAATTAGACATCAATAATAGTGCTAAGGATTTTAGTTCCTTGTGGAGCTTAAGGGAGAAAAGCATTTGCTGTGTAAGCCAACCTGCTGCAGGCCCAGTGACCAGGAAAGGACTAGGGTAAACGGTACAAATACCTCCGAAAATGCCTGCTCGTGAAGCACAGGGGTGCTGCCTAGGTAAGAGCTGTTGCTAGCAGCGAAGAGGACCAAATTATTGTAAAGGAATGAGATCACTTGAAAAGCAAAACATTTAGCACAGGTCACTGTGGCAAGGGCACCTTTCACTAGCCCAGCGTGAGACAGGTAAACAAGAGCTTTGTAATGGTCCTAATGATTTTGCATTTATTAGTACCGAACCAAAAGAACCATCATATTGCTCACTTCCCCTGGTTTATCCATCTGCCTCTGAAGTTTCCCAAAGTCCCCCTGCATGCAAAGCTGGGTAGGCCTGCATGTGTAACGCCCCGCTCAGTGCAAGTGTCTCGCTTCACTCTTCTAGACAGGTCTTGGAAATAATGAAGTACTTCTTTATAAGATTAACTTTCTGTTTTTACAACACGTGAGAAGTACCTTTATTACAATTTTACAGCCGGTGACATTTGCCCAGATATTAAATTAATAGAATCAGAGAGTAATTTAGAGTGGAAGGGACCCCTGGAGGTCGCCTGGCCCAACCTTCTGCTCCAGGCAGGCCAGATGCAAAGCTAGAAAGGTACCTCAGAGTCTGGGCCAGAAGAGTATCCCTTCTTACACAGCTATCATATTTTTTCCTTTGGCAAGAGTCAGAGCCCATTCCCTCAGGTGTTTTCCAAGGAAGGGAAGCCTCATGCCCAGATAATGGACTAAAATCACCCATGTCCCCAGGTGACGTGAAACTGCCCAAGCTCACAGTTTCTGGGCACGTGGGGATGATGCCCACCAGGGCTGCCCGGCGCGTTTTGCTGTAGGGAAGCCAGACAAACCATGCTGTGGTGACACTTGTTCATAAAAGCTGCAGTGCAGGGGCAGGCTTTTGGTGCAGTGGTCACCCCAGGGCAGAGAACCACCGCTAGCTCTGGTTTGGCTGTGCTTATCACGAGTCCATGGAAGCAGAAAAGGGACACGTGTACAGAGTGCCCCCGGTACCATGCCCCCCCTGAGCTCTCTTTGCTCCTGGCTCCTGACGGAGGCTCCCCTGTAACCCTGGAGGTGTCCCACTCCTCCTGCCTCACTTCTCTCAGCAAACCGGGGATAATATTTCTTCCCCTCCCAGGGTAAAAGCACAATTCACATTAACGGTGATGAATTCATTAATGATAGCTCTCAGGTAACTATGGTGATGGAGGCCATGGAAGTACCTAAATAAATTAGAGGGGCTGTGCCAGAACACGGCTCTTCTCCCACCATTTGTAACAGCATTCGGGCATATTACACCCCTCCACGGCTGATGAATTGTGCTCTGCAACGTTAAATCTACTGCAGAATACAAGGAGGTTAAATAATAAAGGTGGTGTTCATTATGCTGAAATTAAATAGGTGTCAAAGCCACCAAATTCTTGAGGTGATAGCACCTGAAGCCAACCAGGACTGCGCCAAGAAGCTAGCTTGTTCCTATGGCCTGCAAAATCAGGCTTACGTGGGTGGAAGCTCCTAGCTGACCATGCATGATGCCAGAAGCCTGAAGACAAGGCTCTTGTGGTTGGACAGGTGAGAGCTTTGCTTTTTTCTGTGCTCTCCCCAGCAGCCTTGGAGCCTTGGAGCCTGTGCAGTACTGCTTGCCCAGGGGCTGGGGTCCGGGGAGCCCCCTCGCATCTGTCCTCCCCTCATTGGGAAGGGCAAGGAGCAGCCGTGCAACCCTGAGTAATAAACCGATACAAAATGTGGGGTTCAACAACACCGACTTGCATAAATACCTGGAATCATGGAAGGGGGCTATTTAAATCATTTGCAGTGGCCTAAACCTGCCACCGATTTCAGGTCTGTTTTCCTCTTCATTTCGGTGGCGCTGATGCTGCTGCCAAAATGTGATGATTTAGGAACCTGGTTGAAATATTGGCTCACATTTCTTCCTCGGTTGCCTTGAATGCTTTCAGCATGCTATTCCTCAGCGAGTCTTGTCAGAAGGATGTCTTTCACTGTATTATAGCTCTCTGGAAATGAATGCAGCAACAGATTGTTATTGCCATTCAGAAACCTTCCCTCTCTGTGGTTATGGATGAGAAAACTCAGGCACCTTCCAGAAATGAAGCTCCTTTGAAATCTAAAATAATTTTCTGGTCTACTGATACCCTTTAGTATAAAGATGGAGTGAAGTGGTGAGTGGCTCTGTTTTTGTTAAACAATCCCCTAAAGGGGGAAAGGCTAAAGAGCTTTAATACTTGCCACCCCAGAGCTGCCCTAATGCAGTTATTATTGTATATCTTGAATATTTACACCTGTACTGCTTGAGAGCAGCAGAAACCAGCAGCCTTCTTCAGCACAAAATGGCTCAGCTCGTGTAGAGTAATCCCTTGAAAAGAAGCTGTGTGACATAACATGGGAGGCTGTCTGTCATTCCCTGGGGCTGGTGGTGCTCCCGGCTGGGGAGCATCTGGATACTCCCAGCCTGCATCCGGAAGCAAACTCCAAGCCTTTGGGTGGGACATGGAGCGGTGCGAGGCTGCTGGAGGAGAGAGGTTGGTTGGGATGTGGATCCCACGGCACCTGCCCCCAGGAAAGGCTGCAAGGAGAGCAGTGGCGCTGACCAGCTGGGGAGGGGGCTGCCGCATGCTGCCCACCACCTGCCCTTCTCTCTGTGTCCACATGCAGCCAGGCTATAATGGGCCCTTCACCAAGGTGTGGGCAGTGCTAGGTGGGGTGGATCTTTCTACATTTGAAGCCAGCTTGAGGATTAATTTGGGGTGCCCTGGGAGCTGTTTGCCTGCCAGTGAAGAGCGTAGGAAGTAACCAAAAACGGAGAGAAATATTTTCTGAATGGCATGACGAAGCTGTCACTTGAGGGTCTGTTATGGTGTGTATCACTGAGCTGCTCAAGTCTGTGGCCCCACAAATGGAGGTATACAGCAGCTCCCCGGGCCCCCTCCCCACACAGCGCTCCCCAGAGCTGCGACCTCCCAGCCCGGGCTCAGCCCTCTCAGATATTCCCTTGGGCTGATGCAGGCAAAGCTGCCCGTGGAGGTAACAGGAGACATGTCCAAGCACTGTGCGAGCTGGGTGCTACCTGGCATGGCCCAAGGAAATGAAAACACATAGCAAAGGGCAATTCTGGCTTCATTAATTAAAGGCTTGCCATAGACGACGTACTCAGCTAACGAAGAGAGACACTTGATAGGCACTGGGTGAATTAATATCCAAATGACATTATTGCTGAAGCAAGGCAAGCTTCAGAGGGAGCGGCTGGCAATGGAAATGCAAAGCAGCAGCTCATGAAAGCATCTCAAAATAAACTTGATTCATTCAGACCTGTACTTGTTACAGGGAAACCAGTCCCAGTCTGCTCCGAGTGCTGCGTGCTGGGGGATGCCGGAGCAGTGCTGTGCTCAGGGATCTGGTGGGTGGGAGCAGTTCCTCACTGCCAGGGGCTTCTTCGGGGAATTTCCTTGAAATGAGCATGATTTAGATGCAGACTGGGATTTACATATTTTTTTTGGAGATGCTCTGCTTGGAAGGGAACTTATTTATTAGCTTTATTCAGGTTGGGTTTCAGGCTGTTAAAGGCAAACACACAGTGCAATCGCTGGCTCGTTGGAGCCATCAGCCCGTGCTCCTGCAGGACCCCTGGCTCCCCAAGCTGTGCACACAACAAAGCATGGGGCTTTCCAGCTTTTAAATAACAACAAGTGACCGACCACCCAGGAGGTTTGCAGACATAAAGACAAACTCAGCCACCTCTGCACGACTCTGTCCTGCCAAGGACCATCCTTAGCCAGTGTTACAGTGTGCCCTAAAAAAACCACCCCCATACTGAATTGCCCTACAAATCATTGCAGCTTTTCAGTTCAGAGTCTGAAGGGAAGGGACGGGGTTGGGGAATGCGCAGAGCTGCTGTGGGTACCCCCATGCCAAACTAACCATCGCCTAGACAGCCGGGATGGTGACATTGGATGCAGCAGCCCAGCTGCCAGGGAGAGACTTAATCCATTCCTGCAGGACTGAGCCCAGCCCTGACAGCTGGCTACAGGTGCCTGGATGAATTGATTCAGCTCCCACTTCTGCCAGGGTGACTGGGGAATGTTTCCTATATTTCAGAGGGGAAGCAGGCATGTAATGCGGTGGTGTGTCAGCAGGCGAGGCTGAAGCCATTTGCTCTGTCAGTTTTAAGAATTCAGCAAAACCCTCTCTGACCTGAAATTTGATAAACAGGGATGTCGGTGAAGCATTTGGAAAGGGCAGTGGTTAAAAATACCTGGCCTTTAAAAGGAGTTAAATCCAGCTGAAGAAAACCAAGGGCATGATTAGCAAGAATAAATGTCTGTGCTGTAATGCTAATGCTGCATTAAGCATGCCCCCAAGGATGGCATCTTGGTGCTGCCTGCTGCTCCTCACACGGGTCCCTCGGTGTGTCCTGGGAGGGGTTTGGCTCTGAAACAGGTCCCCATCCTTGGCACTTGTGCTCCCAAGCCGATGGCAGGCCCTGGGCGAACACACCGAGGGCTCCTGCCCTGCCTGAGTCTGCTGGGTGCAGGGTGGAGATGGAGCTGGAGATGATGGCACCTTCATTTGTAAATACAAATGACTCCAGAAACAGGTGGGTCCCTCGCAGGATGCAACTGCTCTTGAACTTCACACCAGGTCTTCTCCTCTTTCATGCTCCTGCTTCTTTTTTCTCCTCTTTTCCCAAGCTGCCTGCTTATTAATCACCAGAGAAATGACTTCCTTTTGGTTGTGACCACAGAAATTTTCAATTAGCCAATGTGATTGGCTGCATGTAAGAAAATTAATGTAACATATGCTAAGTGTATGCATGACCTATTTAAAGTGATGGATAATCTTTCCTGGTAAAACTCTTTCAATGGTATGTGCCTGCTACACATCAGTGAGTGTAAAATTTTGATTCTAAGTAACATTACGGTTTGTTCAAAGGCACGGAGAAGCAAGGCAAAGATAGGAGCCAGGTCCTTACATTATGCAAATCAATACTAGTTATTTTTAATTAAGAAATTGTAGAAATAACCCGAAGATACCATGGTTTGAAGGACAAAGTATCTCTAATCTTGAGTGCAGCCAGGTGGGCAAGGCTTCTAGGAAATATGCCAGTGTAGTGACATCTAACGAGATGCTGAAATTTTCAGCAGAGATATCGCCCTGCTCTTGGATATTGTTAAAGAGCTGAAACTCAAGTGATTTTTTGTTTGGTTGGTTGGTTGGTTGTTTTTGTTTGTTTGTTTGTTTGTTTTTTGTTTGTTTGTTTGGTTTTGTTTGTTTGTTTGGTTTGTTTGTTTGTTTTTGTTTTTTTGTTTTTTGTTTGTTTGTTTTTCCCAAAAACTCAAGCCCCTTAGAAGCACTTCAGGCTATTACAGTGAATAAAATGTTATTAAAAACAGTTAAATATTTATTGCATTGTGCAAAACCTCCTCCTTGTCATTTAAAATTGCTTAAAATGTGTCATTTGAGGGATCAGAGAAGTCACTGCTTGTAAACCTCCAGCTGGAGCTGTTCTGGCTTATGAGATGGGTCATGGAAACAGCCAAGCTCTGGCCTCCCTCTTCTGTCACAGGCCCCTGCCCCGAACACCACCTCGAGCCTGTAACTTCTGCGGACATCAGAGCTCCCACAATCATTTCCAACCTCGATTCAACACCTTCGAGTGGTGTCCGAGTCACTGTCAGCTTAAATAAACCTCTTGAGTGGCTAACTACTCTTCTTGTTAAAAACTTCACCTCATTTCAAGTCTGATTTTTTCCAGGTCCAGGTGCTAAATAATTTCCTTCATTACTCCTTTTCCTTTTGGATGACTGAATCCTCTCCTCAGAAAATGTGTCGCATACAGGTTTTTGTAAATGCTGGGCAAGTCACCTCTGCTCCTTCTCTAAATACACCGATTTTTAGTCCCATTGCAGACAGGCTTTCCAGTCTTTTGACCACCACCAGGACACTGGGTTAGCACATCCCGTAGGGTGTCACACCTACAGGTTCCTGGGGACTGGGGAGCTCAGGCAGGACAGCTCTGCTCCCCCACAGCTCAGGGCCCCTCACCCTGCAAGGAGTGATAGGGGCCTCGCTGCTTCTGGTGGACAACAGTGTTGCACAGGGGACAGTTTTCTCATAAAGGGATGTTTTCACTCCCTTTAAGTAGGGTACATGAGATGAGATGCTCTGCAGGACAGGCTCCGTGCTGGCTGCAGGAGAAGCAGGGACCACTGACTGTCTGCTTAAGTAGGGAAGATTTATGTTTCTCTGATATTGGACAAATCCACTCAGTTTCTTCCCAATTTCTTTCCTAAAGGCCAAAGTTAACTTTAAAACAAGCAACTAAACAGCTCTAGTGGGATATTAAATTTCTACCAATATGAGAGAAATAAAACAGCTGTAACCGTAGCAATTTATTTTTGTGTTATTGTTATTTCCCTTTACTGTGTTACGGCTTGTGTTCTGGGAACTGATTGCACCAATTTCCAACGCTGTTACCTCTTGATGTTGTAAGCACCATGCTACAAGCAGATGATGAAGGACCTGTCTTCACTATTAATGTAATGGATGTGCTGCTGACTTCACTCCAGGTAAGGTTCTAGTGAAGACAAGGGAGTTTTTAGCTTTCGTGCCTCTTCCCGGAGGTGTTTTCACACAGCCCTGAAGAGACGTGGCTTCTCCATCAGGTGCTGAGGAGCATTAGCAATCCTCTCGTGAAATGTAGGTAAGGCATTTATTGCTGCCATGTGGCCAGCCAAGGAGATACCAAGGCACGTAGTGCTGGCTTCGTCTGAGAGCGGGACGTGGCACGGGTGGAGGTGTCTTAATTCATGGAGATGGTACAAAAAACATGAGCTGAGCGTGTGGACTCATGATGGAACATGGCTGTGGCTGGTGGCAGAAGCAGGTACGAGCCGTGGAGAGGTGTTATACTCCTGCACTTTCTCTCTCATTTAGGGAAGGCTGATTTGGCAGTGTGGTCGTGTCCAGGTGTGCCCCTTCCCCCAGGGTGCTTTATGATGGTACTCGGTAAAAGGAAAATTATTCAAAACGTGTACACAGTTTCAAAAGAATTATAATCTGCTCCTGTGGCTAGGTGGTTTCCTCTGAAAACTAGCAACAGCTTTATTATTATTATTATTTTTTATTTTTTTATATTTTTTTCCTTGACAATATTTTATTAATTAATTAATAAACTGAGTTAATTAACTGGGTTAATTAACTGAGTATAATAACATGTGTCCAACAGGGTGAAACCAAAGACGTGAATAGGGAAATGACAGAGCCAGAGAGTTACACCGAACTCGTAAGAAGGCAGAAAGCAGAGGATTCCTGTGAAAGGGCAGATCGCTTTTGTATTTGATACAAAAAAAAAGAGAGCAGATGTGGGGTAAGATTTCTGTGCAATCTCAGGATCCTGTGCTGCCCGGGGCGCTCCCAGCTTTGGGCAGAAAGGTGTTTAACACAGCTGAAAAGGGAAAGTGATGGGCATGGGTGGGAGGCTAGAGAGCAATTACAGTGCAAAACGAGGTTCGCCCCTAGGGAACTTGCCCTCTGGAGCAGGTCGCAGCCATGTGGGCAGTGCCAACATTTCTTTTCCTCACCTCTGGGCTCCTCCATCGGGCTGTGGATAAGTCCAAGCTGGTGGTCGCAGCGGGATGGCCGCAGAGAATTATTCGTGTGTCATACAGAAGGAGAGAGACAGTGATTAAACATCATCTTTATTGGCCATTTCCACATGCGGAGTAAATCAGCGTGGCTTTGCTGACTCCATAGATTTATGTTAGTTCAAGGAAATCGATCTGGTGTATTTATGTTGCTTTCTGCTGGAGGCTGTAAGTTCTCCCCAGCAGGGGCTGAGGGACATCTCATGTCACAGCTGCATGGCCTGGCCTCAGCACATCCCGTCCTCGGCTGGTGGCACCAGGGGGACGGTGTTGGCCTTCTCGATGAGGCTCTGCTCCCCCCCGGGCTGCACTCTCAGGTGGGACCAAGGGACGCCTTTCATAGTCGTGTTTCCTTTGGGGAACCCAAGCACTTCTGTGTGATGGAAACACCAGTGGGACACAGCAATTTGCCTAATCAGGATTTCAGATCCTCTGTCCTGAGACCCACTGCCAGGCACGTGCAGCCAACTTCAGTGTCAGCTTTTCTGTGGAGGAGCACACAAAATGCAGACATATAGAACCCAAAGCATGAAGACAAAGCTCATTATCTCCCCACGTGGATGCTCTGATTCACAATTAGGACAACTGTAGTTGACTGCACACCCTCAGAAGAGTTAAAATTAAGCCACAGTGTAAAGCACTGTGGTTTGGGGGTTGTTTTGCTCTGCCATAGATGCCCTGAAGGAAGATAGCCATGCAGTGAATCCTTGCCTCAGTTTCTCTCTCCGAGAAGATGACCATACTCATTTCAGGTTTTCCTTCATCTTTTTTAACAAGCAAAATCCTCAGGGCAGAAGCTGCCTGGCAATGTATGTTATGATACTTGGCCCAGTTTCTTAGAAGACCACAGTTTTAGTAGATTTAATTGCTATTAATAGTTATTTTGTTATATTTCAGGTAAAGTATTTACACAGGCGTTGCCAAAGACTGACAACTATGTTTTTTTTTTATTTTTTTTTTAATTTTTTTCTTTTTTTCTTTTTTTTCTTCATAATTTTGAAGCAGAGTGGATCAATTTTTATTATTGAGGAATGAAATCAGACAACTGTACAGTAATCTTTAATTCTATTTCGTGTAAGCAATGCATTGATTTCAGATTAAGTAATAGTAATTGAAAGCGTTTCTTTAAAATTGTGGTCTTCCACATCAAGCCTCGTGCTGAGACATTCTCTAAGATTAACTCTGGAATTACAAAGTGTTGAACTATTCCTCTTTCATATGCCTTCTTATTTGTCCAGTGATATGACTGCTCTAGTCCAAGCCCTTCATCATTCAAAACTCTGGGGTAAAATCTAGAAATTCACCACTGGTGGCAGCACCACCGGTCCTTGCTGTGAGTGTGGGGCTGGCCCCTCCTTGTGCTCCATGGTTTTATCCTCACCCCGATACAGGAACAGCATAGAAAAAGTAGACCCAGAGGACAGCCTGGTTTCCAGATCGGTTTTGTGCCCTATTGTCAGAGGTCAGGTGAAGATATTGATGGTCCGTGATGTGCTTTTAGTAGGGTTGGAGCCCACGGCCTTTTGGCAGCACCCTGAAGCCCTCCGGCTCTGGTGCCTTCACATTGCAGAGAGGCAGCTCCCCGTGAGCTGTTTGAAAATGATCTCGGGGCTCCCTGTCTTGGCTTCAGCAGGCAGCAACATTTTCATCCAGCGTGTGGCTGCAGTTTGCTCCTCAGCCCTCATTAACAGCAGTTGAGTAATCATGTCATTCCTGCAGTGAACACCTCCTCCATTAATGTTATTTTCCTTAAACAGATGGCGCTTTGAATGCTGGCAGCATGCCTTGTCACTCGCTGCAGGAATTAGGGCTGTGCTGGAAAGGTGCGACTCCAGACCCTCTGCAAGCCTCGTGCCCACTCCCTGTTCCCAAAGGAGCCACTTTGTTACGGCAATAATTGCACCCTAAAGCCTTGTTGCAGAGAGCCTTGCCGTGAGACTCCACAGCAGCTGAGTCTGCTCGACTTAAAAAAAAAAAAAAAAAGGAAGGTTAAGAGTTGACATGAACACTGTTGAGAGATTCCTGCACAGAAAGACAGTTGTGAGAGTCATCTGAAAGTCTGCAGAAAAAGGTAAGGGAGAAAAACACCAATCAACTGGTGGAAGGAGCCTGACAGAGAAATTTGGACTAGAATCAGGGCACAGATGTTGCTCTTTTTTTTTTTTTTTTTTTTTTTTTTTTTTTTTCAAGAGAATCATCTCTTGAAGGAGTCTTCCTATAATCAAAGCACATTCTGAAGTTCTACATTTTTTCCTTGGAGCTCAGGTGCCCCCTGCTTAAAGCTATTGCCGATCCACAGGATTTGAGGAGTGCAAGCACGTGGTATGATACACAGTTGATACAGATAATAGGCAAGACTTTCTGATCAGAACACTCTCTACTGACCTTAAAAATCGATAAATCCTGGTCGTAGCAGGTTATTGTGCAGCAGGGGTTCTGAAAAGCCCTCACACCTGGGACACATCCTCATGGTGAGCCCAGGAAGGGGCCGTGCTGCGCCAGTCCAGGAGCCAGGAGAGACTGGGCTCGGAGGCAGCTGTGCCATGGTTCACTCGACTTTGAAAGGATGTCTGGGGGGGGATGCATACAGTTTGTGTTAATTTTGCATTGTTTACTAAGCATACCAAATCAATATCTGACCTGTGAGAAAATACTGTGCTTGCAGACCTCAGCACCGCCCAGTGAGTGTGCGCTGGGCATGGCTGTTAATTGAGAGCTGCTTGTGCACACCACTCCCGTGCTCCTATGAAAAACCCTCTGTTGCTATTACCTGAGCAGAAAAATAACCAAGTTTTGCAGTGAGGGCAACCCTCATCCGTTCCTTTGAGGCCTGTGCATTCATCTCCCATGGAGCACAAGGGCAAATCTCAGCCTTCAAAGACGTGTGGGCATGAATGATAGAAGATTGTGCCACAGGACAAGGGGGTTCTTTGGGTGCTGGACAACGAAGCGACAATGAACCGAATGCCAAGTTGCAGGGATTTTATAGTAGCAGTGAACCTGAGCCACACAAGCATCTATTTCTAAATGAAATATAAATGATTTAAACATAAGCAAAATGCAAACATGATTACATTAAACAGAATGCAAACAATTTAAACACGAGCGTACTAAAGCATATTAAAGAAGGGGGAAAGGCACACTTGTCAAATTGACAAGGGATGGCACCTTTAATGATTAATCTCACCCACTGATGAGTCAGTCAAGAAAGTTTTGGATCTCTCACATTTTCCATCATGATGCAGGAAAGCTTTGAGGAATGACTGTATGGATGCAGAATAATGCACAGCGATTACAGCCTGCCTCTGGATTGAGTTACTTAGAGCATAAGATGTAAATTTATCCCATGAAAGATACAGCTTTGGTTCACAGCTCTGGAGTCTTTGGAGTGCCCTTGGTGAAGGGCACAAAGGAAAGGGGGGAACAGGGGCAAGCACATTAAGAAACAGAGGGGGAGAGAACAAACGGGGATCTTTTCAGCCATAAACAGTGAGAAAATACGAGGGGTCATGCATTTCCCTCTGCATCATTCTCATCACCTCTGCAGCTGCAGCAGTATACTTGCACTTAAGACGTGATGTGAGTGGGTTCTCCAAGACATAGCCTGGCTTTCCTACCAAAAATCATGTCCAGATGCCACGGAGGACTCTAGGTCTGACAAGAACTCAACTGTCTCTGGTGTCTCACAGCAATGCTCACAACTGCCTTAGGTGCTTGTATGTGACCTGTGCACAGCCATGGGTGGTAAGACCTTTCCTTGAACTATTCTCTATACTTACTAATTTCTAATTACTCAAACATCAAATGCCAGGGGAGATCTTGAATAATTACCCCGAATAAAGCTCGAGGTCTTCCTGACCCTGCAGCCTGCTCTTCAGCCTTCACCTACCCCTCGTGTCTCAGCCCACAGCCCCGTGGGTTTGACCTGACCATTTGATGCCCTGTTAAAAGCCTTGCATAAGTTCACATCTCTCTGTCCAGTCCTTTTAATTCCTCACAGCTGTGTTTTGTGAGCAGGGCTCCCATAAAATTTGTCCTAATGCTCCTTTTAACTTGCCAAGACACCTGAAAAAGCTGTTGTGCCCCATGATGAAGAGTTTAGCACTATTGCTGATAACACCAAATTACACACATTTTCCAGGTGAAGTATTTGGGACTGATTGCAATCTGTTACATTTGTTGTACACCTTTGGGATACAACTCCGTGGTAGCTGAGTAACTTTTCATCCTGGAAGTAAGTGGAAATAGTCTTTTTCAGACACATTTGTACGTATCCTGTGAGAATCAGCCTGATCAGAGGAAAACGAGTAAATCAAAAATATTTTCAGGTTGCTTTGTCAGCATCAGTCAGTCCTTTCCAGGGCCCAGGCTCCCCTGGACTGCCACCTTACAGCATTTCCCCCTGGCCACGGCTGATGGGCACAGATCCAGAAGAACTCTGGAGCTCTGCAAAACCCACTGCTTGACACCCTTCTGCTAGGGCTTGGTCCTGCAAAGAGCAGCATTGGCTGGCCCCATAGCCAGGGGTGTACTAAGCATGATTTTGCATAGTGTGCTTGGAAAGAGCAATCCTACCTCATCAGGGCTGCAATGCTCTGGTCTGGCAGTAGGCTGGGTGTTAGCAGCAGTTACTGTTTGCCCTGAGATGATTCTCGGCTTGGTGGTTGGTCTGCAATGAGATAACGTTAGACATGAGCTGTATGCAGAGTTTTCCAGCTTATTTAAATTATGATAGAGCAAGCAATTGGGACAGTAAGGAGGGGAAGCACTTCAGATGCTAGCAGTTATCTGTGGTATTGCTCTGCTGCAGAGAACTTCAGCTCCTCTACATGGCCTCAACAGTGGGCCATAAAAAAGGAGTCGCTAACACTTTCCATGCTCATAAACGTGTAAGTTGTAATGAAGCCATGAAAATTGTAACAGTGCAAGACACGCTTTCCGGGAAGGATGAAATCAGATAAAATGGCAATTCAATTAACTCCCCAGATGAGGAATGAGCCTAGCAAGAAAAATCATCATACCGCTGGACTGGTGCATTTCAAAAGGCAAGACAGGCGTAAACAGTCGGAAGCGATGCTTTATTTACATTCTCACAAATATCTGAAAGAAGCAATAGGTTTCACTGAAATTAATAAGTAAGGTGAAGAGAAGGTGAGAGCTCTGATTAAATTAATTAGTTCACTGGAATGAGTGCTGGGTCCCAAGCCCTGCTTTGACGACCTGCATGCATCCTTCTGGTATAAACCACGGGACAGGGAGGCCCTGCAAACTAGCACTCCTTTGGAAGGCTGTGTCTGCGATGAGCCCCATTTCTGTACCACCCATTAGCCTTTTGTGATTAAATTACATAGTGTTTGTTTGTTTGTTTGTTGATGTTGGTTTGTTTGTTTTTATGCTGTTCAGGTGGATCTGAAAGGGAACAAAGGAAGGGCATTTTCTGAGCCCATGTACCTTACATTTGTAACCTAGCTCCAAACCTTATGCAACCTAACATCAAGGTGTGGTCCAGGAGGAAATTTGGCCTGATATTGCTGATGGCCAAGAATAAGTAAAGAAATCTTCCTTGACAGCCTTCCAGTGCCTCTTTGGGTAGGGCCATCAGCAGAAAGTTTATCTGCAGGATTCAAGTCCTGGGCAAAGCTAAGAAGGAGGGAGGGAGATGTGAGCAGAAGGTGTGCTACATCCAGGACCTCAGCGATGGCCTTGGAGCACCAGCAGGCTTGGTAACTTTGCTGGCACACGAGGCGCACCCGACCCAAACCAACATGAGCTATGCTAACAAAGAAAGCAGGCTGTGAACAGAGTGGAACGGGTCCTTCCGTGTGCTCCTGGCATGCTCCCTGCCTCACCTGGTCCTGCTCTCCTCCTCCTCTCCCAGCATCTGCTGCCCCTGGTGGAGCCCAGCAGGCTCCTTCACTGTGTGCTTCTCTGAAGAGCACACATCAGCTTGAACAGAAAGCTAATAAGTGCTTATTATATTGATTATCACAGGGGGATTAAACTAATCCTCTGAGGGATCAATTCACTATTGCTAACTTCCCAGTTCTTGACAAACTGAAAATGGCTGATGCCAGGTAAAGTGATAATCCAACCCAGGAGGTGCAGGCATCTCCCCTGAAAGGTTTTCACCTCTCCCTTCCCTCTGAATTGCTCACCTTCACCTGAGGTTGACTTCAGTGCTCCCCTCTGAGGGCTGGAGACACCTCCTTGGGTGGACACGTTGGTTCTCATTGTGCTTAGAAGCAAGGGACCAGCATTGCCCTGCCTCACATGGCCTTTCTGCAGCCCAGGGCATGCATGGAGGGCTGGGCACCAGGTCCTTGGGAGGGTCTGGTTGTGAGTTTGTGCCTGGAGAGAGAAGGGGGGAACTGCCTGAGAAATGCCATGGAGAAGTCTTGCATCTCTGCAAGTATATAAAATGTCCTGGCTGCGGATGGAGTCACCTGCTGCTCCTAAAATACAGCAGCATCAGAGGCACAAATCTGAGCAAGCAATCTTATATATAATGTAATGCCCCTCTTGGTGCATGAGGAAGGAAACCCCTTTGCTGAGACTGCTAAAGAGGTGCTTGAATTCAACATTGGTGATAAAAGTTTTGATTAAACAAGGGCGCCAAGTCCAGCAAATTCCGCATGGAGGCTGCCTTCCCCTTGCTGTGTTGTGTGAATGTAGACTCCTTTGGGATGTCTGTGTGCATTAACAGCTGCCCTTTGGGTGGTGCCCTCTTAAGTACAACCTCTGCAAGGCTCTGGTGCAGCTGGAGGATGGGGAAGCATCACCAGGTAAATGTGAGGTGCCAAACCCAGGCACCAAGCACTGCGTTAACTGGAAGGCAGCTGACGACTCCCGTGGAAAACTGCCTGAGACGTGTCTCTGAAATACAGCAAGCCTCCCAAGGTAGACACAAAACAACAGCCAGATGCTCACAGTTTTTCCTGCCGATTTTCCCATCTGCCCGTTCCATCCCTAAGGGCCTTTCGCTCCTGGTTGTGCTGCAGCTCAGTGAGCCACTCTGGATCCAGGTGCCCCACAGAAGCACTGCCCATGGCACAGGGCTGGCGGCCGCAGGGAAGTCCCCTGGGATGCCACAGGAGAGCTGTGCACCACTGTGTGCAGGGGTCAGTCTCCCCTAGGTGGGTCTGAGGGCAGATGTCAGAGATGTGGCCTGTTTTGGTAACTTTGTCCCAGAAATGCCATCCTCATAGTGTGTTACTGGTTTTCTGCCAGCAGCAACTCACTTCTGTCCTCGCTTCTCCCAGCTCTGGGACCAGATGGCCCTCTCCCAAAGGCTTCTCACAGCTTCTCACTACTGCTGAAGGTCTCCTGACATGAATTGGTCCCATTCACCACCATGGGGTATGACAGGAGAGACTGAGACCCCCTTAGCAGAGCTTTCCTTTATCACAGAAAAGCCGTGTACTGTCAGGAAAGAGGGGACACAAGTGCCTGCCAAGGAGAGTTCCTACATTCCCAGTCCTTTCATCGTCTCATTGGATGAGGAAGACATAAATCCTAGATGAAAATTCATTAGGGTCTTCCAGAAAATCTGAATTAATGGGATTAATTAATCTCATTGTTCTGTGAAGTAGGTTATTTAAAGTGATGATGAGATGTGTAATGACAAAATTACTTGCTATAGATTGCATTATAAAAATCACAGTAATACCAAATGATTAAACAGCTCTTTCCCCAGCCTTCATCATTCTGTCTTTTCATTGCTTTCTGTTTGGGTTCGTATGTTTGATTTCCTGTGAACTCTTTGCACCGTGCAAAGTCTGATTAGAGAACTGAGACAAGCGTGAGCCTGCTCCTGGTCAGAGAGAAGCCAGCTCTCAGACCGTGGGCACCACGGCTGGGGGAGGCCGTGAGCACTGGGCTTGCTCTGCCTAGTGCTGAGAGATAGCTCTGGGGCCTTTGGATGGACAGCTGCCATCACCCATGAGTGAGCTGGAGTGGCTGGAATGGAGTTTCACTGAGCCCAGACTGGTCTGTGAGCAAGGGGGGTGATCCAGGCTGGAGCGTGTGGCTCCTGGAGACCCTGCTCAGCTCTGTGACTGCCAGAGGCAGAAGCAGATCGACGTGAGCTAGGCTAGAAGTTTATCAGACTTGGCTGAACTGGAACATCCCACATTTGCTCAGAAAGCTCATGAAATTCAAGCAACCAATTAGTATCACAGCTATGCAGCAGGGGCTGACGAGCCATTCAATAAACAAGTGATCCTTGCAGTACATGAAGTCAAAGGCAAAAACACTTCACATGCAAACAAAGCTAGGGCTTGAGGCAGTCCCACAGCAAGAGAGGAATTTTCAAGTTTTGCATTAATTGGATTTTTAATGGTTTTCAAATCTGACTTGATCTGTGAAGTAGTCAACAATTGCAGAAGATTAAGGTGACACTTTGAAAAGTGGGTGCAAGAAGAACATGAATGAAGCAAACCTTGCTTTGGCCTAATTACAGATAAACAAGAGATAATGCAGATTTTTCAATCCTCCAGAATAAATAAACAGGAGAAACAGGCCCTACAGTTATTTTTTTTCATGCTGGTAAATAAAATTTTAATATTGGTATTTGCTAGCACTTAGTGCAACGGCAACAGCCAGAGACTGCCCTGCACTGCCCACAGCTGTACCAACAGCTCCACTGGAGTTGACTTCAACAGTTTTATTTCCAAGAAGAGACAATATTATCGGCTTTCCTTCCACGCAGGCAGTCTTTTGTATGGAGGAAATGTAGCAAAATATATTCCTTTGCTTCCCGGTGGAGGAATACGTGCACAGTAACAGCGGCGTCGTGTGGAACACCAAGGACACTTGCACTGGCCAACTAGCTAAACCCAGAAAAACTTCTGTGCAAAATATTTACACTACTGCCACAGTTAAATGTGCAAGCTATCAGATTGTATCCACACATGCCTAATTATCCATTACGCACGCAATTACATGATTTTAATGTGCTCTCATCATAATTACAGTAGCAAATTAGGGGGCATAATTGCACATGCAAATGTGCACGCCTGGCTTTTATCTTTCTTTTCTTCTCTAAGTGTTGTGATCACAAACAGATAAAGAAAGGTTGTGGCTCAATTTCATTATGTGTGTTTTTAGAAACATTTGAAGTAATAAGCAGACCTTAAATATTGAAAAGGGGTGGCTTCAGCTCCTAGCTGGGAACCGAGCTCACAGCAGAGCAGATGCCTGAGGACGGTGCAAGCTGCTGCTGAGGATGCCTGTCCCAGACCGGCTATCCCAGATGATGGTTTATTCCGTGTGCCTGCTTCCCTGTTGGGTTTCGTTGGAGGTGGTTTTCTTCTGCAACATTTGCTTCTGCTTTTGTTTTATGTGGTGCTCAGAATGTGATTAGGAGGAGGGACAGTTTCCCTCTGTCCTCGTGGCAGCTGGAGGACAATCCCAATCTGCAGCCCTGCTTCTGAGGGAGAACCTTCACAGTCCTCTTGTC
This sequence comes from Oxyura jamaicensis, assembly GCF_011077185.1. Lineage (NCBI taxonomy): Eukaryota > Metazoa > Chordata > Aves > Anseriformes > Anatidae > Oxyura > Oxyura jamaicensis. The sequence goes on along the minus strand of NC_048897.1, from coordinate 52,663,648 downwards.
CAGTGGTTCCTGCGTTCTGCTTTAAGTCTGCCTGAGATCCCAGAATAGTCATTTTGAGATTAAACCCGGGTTACTGGGTGAATCATTTTATTTATTTATTTCAAATTTGTTCACTTCATTTTGCTTTCCTAAACCTAGGGATGAACAGTGAGGATGAAGCAGATTATGATGCGGGATATTTTTATTCCTAGAAGGAGATTATAACGTGCATTTCTGTTGTTGTGCTGCAGCTGGCAGAGGTGGGGATGCTGTACATTGCTTGCAGGCTGCCATTGGGAAACTGGGAGCAGTGTCCAGCTCTTCACCAGTGGAATTGCTTTCCTTTGCTGAGCATTTTTTGTTCTGTGTCCTGTAACAACACCTCTCCCTCCCTTCCCACGGCGTGATGAGCTTCCTGCTGGCTCTGGATGGCAGGGAGTTTTAGAAATGCGTATTAAAATCTCATTGTGGGGATTTTTTTCAGTTCTGGAAGCCTGAATGGTAACAAAAAGTAAAGTAAAATATAAATAAATAAATAAATAATGGAAGCAGCAGTAGTGACCACCTCCATCCTTGATTTTTGGTCAAATAAAAAGGGCATCCTTAACCCCTCCTGGGGAAGGACACTTAAAACACTCTCCTGGAAATCTGGAAGAAAGCCCTGGAAGCATCCCTCCATTCTCCTCTGCTGGGAGGGCTTGGTGGGACACATCCTGCCCTCTTCCGCACCCCCACAACCAAGCAGAGCCACAGCTGGAGCTTGGCTTTCCAGAATGAAAGAAGCCAAGAAGTGACTTTTTGCACCGTAAGGGCTCCTGGTGGACTCTGATACAATTCATAACGAAAGGAAATATATGTATTTCTCAAATCCTGAGACGGCCCCCTTGCTTTTCCTTAGGCGGCTGATGGAGTCAAGCTGCTCTGACAGCACCGGTGCCCTCATGCTTTCATCTCCCTGGCGTGGCTTGAAAGCAGCAGATCATTGTTGTGCTTTAGAAACCAGTTGCTTGCCTGGGATTTTGGAGCCAAGCTACGAGAAATAAAGGGAACATTTGATAAAACTTCTCCTACCCTGGCTGCATCTTGGGACCGGCCAAAAATGTTGCCTGGCACTTCAAACAGAACAAAGAAGAGTTTTAAAATTGCCAGCTCCTCCCCTGGAGAAATCAATGAGCAATGCTTCCTTGCAGACATACCCTGATTAACCCCGCCAGCATCTCCCCTGAGCCGTGGGGTACATCACCGGGGCCCCAGCAGCGTCTCCCTGTTCCCTGCACCCCGTGCTGGGGCTGCCCAGGCTCCCCCTCTCCAGCCGCTCCTTGCAGAGGGAGCTATCCAAGGGGGGGTTCGTCAGGGGTTCGCTTTACTCTGTACATTATCAGTGTCTTAAAAGTTACTTAGGATGCCGTGAAGCCTAAAACCGGCAGAGGAGAGGAAGGTGTGCATGTGCCTGGTCTGAGCACCTGAAGGCTCTGTCCGTACATAACTCAAGGATAACACACACATGCCCGTGGGCTTCAGAGGAGGTTGGTGCTGCTTTCTGCCAGGCTTTACCTGACAGCACCATTGTATTCTTGGGCTCTGCAATAAAGCCTGGGTGAGGCTGCCAGCATTTCTCATATACATAACTAAAAACTCTTAACAAGTCATTAGCGGCATTTGTAATTAAATATTGCCGCACAGGTGGATGCAGGCAGTTTTGCCTAAATTACTGAGTTTACTCAGTAGGAGGATCAGCGTGCTGGGTGAATGACATTTAGAAGCCTACATGGGACGATGTTTATTGCAGAGTTAATGTTACTGCTGCTCAGGCTGGTAAGAAAGAGGTGAGACTTTTTTTTCCCCGTCCCTGGGAGGAGACGCAACATCACCTGTACGGCATGTTCGTGCTACAACAAATAAGTAAATAAGCTTAAACAGACATGTCTGGCGCTGGAAATCTTATTTAAATCCATTTATTCATTGCAGACAAATCTAAGTAAGAGAAATAAAGAAAAAAGGAACATCACAAATACACTGTTTTTTGTCATGTATGTTGTGCATCAGATGTTTGTTTTACTGCAGGACTTCACGGGATGCTTGCTGCAAGCTGTCAGGGAATTGCTGGTAATTATTTCTCTGGTATTTGCTTAAATAGCCCTGAGTTTTAACATTGTCTGATGCCTTCTGAAAAGCCCTGGGAATGCAGAATTCAGATTTGTGCTTCTGCCCAGAGAGAGATCCTCTTTTCCAGAAGACAGGGAAATAAGGCCATGTCACTCAGTCCCACTGGCAGCGCCTGGAGACCTTCTTCAGGAGCAACCTCATCCACGCTGCGGGCACTTCACAGCTGGGGCTGTGCCATGTCTGTAAGAGTGTGAAAAGGATGAACACGCACACAAAAATAAAATAAAATCCAAGGAACAGCCTCTTGTGGGGCATTTCCTCCATAAATATATTCCAGTGGGTTTCCTTCTCCCTTCTCCAATGGTCTGATAAAACAGTCCTTATATTTCTGCTTGGGGAGGCTTGACCTTGCTTGGAGCTCTCTGAAGTTTTTCTGTTTGCGGACTGCGGAGGTCCTGGGGCGAAGCTCTGAGGCTCTGCATGCACGTGTGCACACACGGTGGCTTTGGGAACTTCTCGGTTTGGTTTTGCAGCTGGAGATGACTTGGGAACGGATGGTTGGAACCGATGCTGGGACAGGAATGAGAATGCCTGAAACAGCAGCGCCACACGCGTAACACAGGTATCATTGTCAATAACTTCAGAAACTTTCCTGAAGCTCCTAATTAAATTTTTGGAAATATATATGATAAGTTTTCCTGCCACTGGTTTTGCTTAAAAATGGGAATAAGAGGGCAGGAAACATTGCATGTATGTGTCAGAATAGGCCTCTTATTTTCTGCAGTTGGGAGCATTTTTAATAATTTTTAAATAAGTCTGATTAGTATAAATAGAATAATTTTTTTTTTTTTTAGATTATTTTAAATTGATTGTATATTTTGACATAAACATTTAGTAGTTAAACATTTAGGTTATTTAAGCTATATCATCAATAAAACTGCAGGACTTCATGGCTGTGAGTACTTCATGGCTGTGGAGGGGTCAGCTCTGGGCACTGGCAGCATAGTGCTGCTGGTGGGGATGAAAACAGCCTGAATGAACACAGACTTTGAACTATATTCAGATAGCAATAGCTGAACTTTATTATATTTTATGTTTAAAAATTATATTTTTACTTGTAATTGAGCAGAAGTCATTCTCATCCCTACAACCTTAGCCTGCCCAAGTCTCTACTTCTGAGTATTTATATATAAATTCATACATACACATATATCTTCACACAGAACTGAGATTTGGTTGATGACTTGGGCTTTACACTTTCTGCAATAAATTAGGGCCAATCTGGAAGGCACGTATCTATTACTATCCCAAGAACCATTAGCAGTGCTTCACTCAATAAAAGATTATAACTCTAAGCCCAGGAAGTGGTTGAAGATCACAACAGATGATTTATTGGGTAAGGAGGGAGGAAAACAATCAGGCTGGGAGGGGAAAAAGCTCGGTGAGATGCTCTACTGGAGTCTGCTCTACCTGCAGTAACACATGTATGGCGAGATTTAGGCTTTATAATTCAAAAGAGATTATTGGTATTTTGCAGCATGAACCTCGTCATGAATAAAGGAGCTCTGAAAATGGATTCTGTTCAGCACATTTCCAAAACCCAATCACACATGAAATTGGTGGCGTTCGCAACACACCCGGGAAAGCACAGCCCTGTGTACACAGTGGTATACACTCACACGGCAGACATCGGGTTAGTGCTCACAGTTTGCAGCTTTTTAGCTTTGGCTGGGAGTCCGAAGTCGTATCATCATTTCGTGGTGGTCTTCCTGCCACACACCTCTGTCAGCATCTGTTCTTGGAGATTCAGCAGTGAACCTGGCATCAGGATGGTCACTGCTCACCAGGAGTGTCCTGGAGCGTCATTTTGCCTCCTTAGCTCCTGCTGCATTTGAAGTAGCTTTCTGTAAGCCCAATATTAGAGAAAACCATGGTTATTCACTCCCAAAGAAACAAAAAGAAAAAAAAAAAAAGGAGAAAAAAAAAAGAAAAGAAAAAATAAGGAAAAGAAAAAAAAAAAAAAGGAAAAAAAAATAAGGAAAAAAAGAAAAGAAGAAAAAAAGGAGGAAAAAAAGGGGAAAAAGAAAAAAAGAAAAAAAGAAAAAAACAACCTTAGACAGTTTCAACTTCGCAGCAGAACGGGAAAAATATATAAAAATATATATTAAAAAAGGAAAAATCCACATGTGAAATGAAAACCTGAATAACTACGCAACAAGAGAGACACAAATTGCAAAGCCAGATCTGGCACCTTGCACCCAAAAGCAACCCACCAAGACAATCCCACTGGCGGTCTTCCTCTACGTGGTTCTGCTCATACTTCCCATCGGTGGGTCCAAAGTTATTCTGGCACAAGCACCAAGTGGCAACTTTAATTCACCTCCACCTGCTCCGCATACCACAAGCCAGGGCTGCCCTCCCCTGTCCTGCCCAAGTGCATCTCAGGATGGGTCACCAGCCAGAATACGGACACCGATACAGATATACAGACACAGCCAATCAAGATATAACACTTATTGTCCCTCTGTTTGCTAATTTATGTGAAGATGCACCAGGCAGCAGGGGTTGCACAGCCCCCCAGTGCCCAGTGTCCACTTCTGCATCCCCAAAACTGCAAAGCTTCCTGAGCTCCCGCCCGATGTGATGCTTGCCATGGCCAGGCGAAGCTCCCGTGGCACACTATGAGCCGCTGTGACACGAGCTTGTTTTCAAGTTCGTGGGCACATTTCGGAACCAGCTGAGATCTAGCAATGCCAGTTCCGATCCTGTTGGCTTGTCTTTGAAACCTGAAATGGCATCTGGCTCCGTCTGGGGAGATGCAAATTGCAGAGGCCACAATTTTCACACTTCTCTTGTGCCTTTACCTGTGACAGAGCCCCTGCCTTGGCTCCCCGGCTCTGTGTGAAGTGCTGCTCTGTGCTCGGCCCTCCTGCTCGGCCCTTTTTTAATCCTCTGCTCCATCAGAACAGTGAAAGACTTTGTGCTTCTATTAAGAATAAATAAATATTTAAATAATTAAATAAACCCCAGCTCTAAGGATCTATATGTTTAGCTCCTAACGAGTCAGTCACTTAGCTCCCTTGGGGATCTGCAATAAGTGACATCAAAGCTGGCTATGGCTCAGCATAATTGGGCATCTCATTAAATAGTGGGATATTAAGGTCACCGACCAGCTCCAGCCCCCTCTGAAGTCAGTGGGAAATGTCACTGATGGGGTGTGGGAAAAGCAGGGCTTTACACAGATGCCCAAAAAAATGGGTTTAAAGAGGGACTGAGGATTTGTCTGATGGTTTTTTTTGTTTGTTTGTTTTTGTTTTTTTTTTTTTTTTTTTTTTTTTTTTCCTTTTTTTCAGGTTATTTTCAATAATTTAAGATGCCATGAGCTTTAGCATGGGTTTTGTGTCCGTAAGTAGTGGAAGGTTTGTGATGAGCCATGCAGGGCTCTCCTTGCCCCGGTGGAGGTGATTTACCCACCACTGCACCAGAGGTGGTCCCACGGTGCTCACTGAGCACTGAGCCCGCTCCTCTGAGCCCTCAGAAACTGAGCTGGACGTGGGATGGGATCAGCTGCTGTGGGAAGGCATCAGCTGCCGTGGGATGGGATCAGCTGCCGTGGGAAGGCATCAGCTGCCAGGCTTTTCCACCAGAAAGCACACGCTTGGTTCAGCTGCAGAGGAACGCTGTGTTTCAGTGCTATCGGTGCAACAGGAACAGCTTCACGGTGAATCATAGTAACACCCGAGTGGCACAGCCTTGAAGATTCACTTTGGGGGAAATAAATAAATAAAAATAAAAATAATCAAGATTTCATTTCTCAGAACAGAATGAAATGAAAGCTGCCTCCTGGGCCAGGCTTCTGGTTTTGTGCAGTCTCCTGAAGCTGCTAACTGAAGTGGCGAAGCAGAGACCCCGGGAAATTAGCCTGAAATGGGATGTCCAGCTATCCCAAGAAGCAGAACTCTGTCCTGGTCTTCAGATCCTGGCAACATCAGTCCCCAAAGTCACCTCTGTTTGGTTTTGCCCCTCTGTGAGACAGGGATCTGTGTTAGGATGCATCCCTTTGTACCAGCTGCGAGTCACAGCCATGGGACAAGACAAGTGCTCCAAAACATATTTATTTTTACTTTGTCTTCCGCTTATTCACCTCCAAAAGTTTGGCCAGAACCGAAGGGCTCTCAGCAGGGAAAACAGCGAGGGACTGTCAGCAAGGAAGAGCCAGGGTGGTGTTGTGATGTTGCCAGCTACTACGTCTACAAAAGTCCATACCTGCATTTTCCAAAGGGAGTGCAGGCAGCTCCGAAGGCACCACCAAGCCCAGTGAGATGCCGGTTCCTCGCTGCCTGCTGCCGAACTGTAGGACAGGGGCTCCTGAACCACCCGGCAGAGCTTTCAACGTAACTGCTGCACCAGGAGACACCCAGGCCCTGGAAGTGGTCCAGAGCCCAGGGAAGCTGATGGAATTGCTTGTGCTGGATTTGGGAGCAAGGGGCCAGCTTGGCCGTCCTTCGCTCTTTTTATCTGCAGTGTTTCTTGTTGTTAGGGAGGGATGTTTGAAAGAACACGCTCAGTTCAGGCAGAACCTGGCCTTAGTGCCGGTGAGGACACCTTTGGACTGTTCCCTGTTGCTGGCAGGAAAACTCATCAGAGGCAAGGCAGCCTGAGCCCACGGCAGAGAGCCCTGAGAAGGTGCAGGGTGGGAGCAAAGCTGTGGGAGGCACTCCCTGGGGCACAAGGAGCAGTGCCAGCAGCACCTGCATGGCAGGGACAACAGGGACAATGGTCCTGCAGAGGAGGACCAGCCATCATAGGCGATGCAAAGGGAGCCCGGCTATGGATCTGCGGCAATTTGAGTAATAAGGCTAATCAAAAGACCATGGCACAAACGATTTGCCACAATTCCAGATGTAATGGTATTTAACTTCTTAACTAATCTCGTTACCTTCCACAGGCAGTGTCTTGCTGCTTTCAGGGGAAGTATGTATTGATCTACAGCTGCCATCAAACGGCAAATTCGATCCCATTACGGAAAAGCACAGATTGAAATATTTGCTTCCAAATGGGCGATTGCTTAGGAAACAAAATAAAAGGGTGGAAATGGTCTCTCCCTTGCAGGAGTCACGTGCAGGCAGGCCAGCCCTGTGTCGTGGCGGAGCCACCAGCTGTAGGATGCTCTGGCCCCGCACCATGAGCGGTGAGATGGGGGCACGGTGTCCCTGCAGGGCCCAGGAGGGGCAGGAGAAGACCTCTCACCTCTCACCTGCCCCCCACCTCCAGCCTGTCCCCTCACTTCCAGGGGACCACCCATGTGTGAGGCAGGAGCTGCTGTCAAGCTGCACTGGGGCACCAGGATCTGCTGGAGCTCTGAGGCAGGAGGGCAGAGCCAAAGCTGCTGCTCAGGGGGGTGTTATGGGGCTGAGGGGCTGCCGCGGTATCATATAAAGGGATTTGGCTGAGCAGGGAGACCCCATGGCAAACCTGCCTGCCCTTCTCCAGGTGGGACCCCAGCACGAGGGAGTTGCTTCTCCCAGCTGCTTCCCTGCCCTGCTGTGCTGCTGTCGCTGCTGCAGAAACCACTGCAGAAACTACTGGGAGCACTGCAGAAACCACTGCAGAAAGTATTGGGATTACTGCAGAAACCAATGCAGTAACTACTGGGATTAATGCAAAACTGTTGCAGAAGCCACTGAGTACTGACTAGTGCAGGAACTATTGCAAAACCTATTGCAGCTCCTTCAGAAGCTGCTGAGAAACACTCTGCTTCTAGGTAGAGATAAAAGCCTTCAGTCCAGTGGGTACTTCAGACCTGTACCTTCCCAAAGCTGCTTACTCCCTTGCTCTGCTAGGGAAGGAAAGCCTCAGGAAGGAAGCCTTCACAGGTTTCCCCGGTGCCATTGCAGGCTGGCAGCAGTGGACAACAGAAGGGACTCCTGACTCCTGCCCCATGGGATGATGGCGATGTAGGGAACACATTTTCTGCCCACCCTCCTCTCCCAGCAGACTCACGGTGCTGCCCCAGGACTGCGAGGGGACCCTTGCAGGGGATGTGGGGACAGCCAGCCCCAGTCTCCGTCCCCTGGCTCGGGGCGTTGTGGTGACTGAGCATCCCCACGTCGCAGAGCCACCAGCTCGAGATGTTGTGCCTGCTCCCCTGAACGCTGCTGTGACAGCTTTCAGGGGTGTCAGATAGCGGCGACGCCTTGGCAGAGCGAGTTGGCGTGCAGTTAAGCAATTCCCGTGATTACAGGGGAACTGTTGAAAGGTTGAAAAAAAAAAAAAAAAAAAAAAAAAGATAATTATCTTAACTCTTCTTCCCTTCAAAGAATCTCACAGCAGTCATCTGTGTTCCTATTTCAGGCAGATACTGCTTGTGCAAGGTGCCAGCCCGGCGTGCAACGAGGGGGAACGGAGCATCCCGAGCCCTCCACCTCTGCAGCCTGGGTGCAACCACAAATGAGCCTGGTGGGGTTTTTCCTCTCTGATTTTCCCTGCTGCAGGGGACTCAGCTACCTTTTATTTATCAGCAAGAAGACGTGGCCATGGCTGAGCCTTCCTGCATCAGGAAGGAGCTGTCGGGGCCAGCCCCACGCAGCCGTGCCTGTCTCGGTTTCCCCGGCAGAGACCTCAGCACCTCTGCCACCCCCAGCAGGCTTTTAAACTCAGCACGAGCAGCCTTATGCTAGTAAATGGGTTGAATAGTGTAGGAAGAAAAAATGATTTAAAAAAAAGACAGGATTGATTTTTAAGAGGATGCTGGAGAAGACTTTGAAGGAGGAGAAAAGGAAAAAAGAATAGTGGGCATTTATCCAAGTAAAGGCTGAACTTCCCGTTTTGTTTGCAACACTGCATGAATCTAACTGTGCTGCTGGGATTATCAAGGGCTCGATGATTCATTCATCAGACAAACCAAACATATGCAATAATCTGGGTTTATTTTAGGATCGATGTAATTCTCATCCTACTGACTACGGTCGTGAACAAGAGCTGCTGCAAAATGCAGTTAGCGGGTTTGTCCACCTTGGTAAGATTCTGGCCGACAGAGTGAAATGGCCTGCTTCAGCCTCTTTTTCTGTGCCTTGCCCCCAGGTCCCCAGAGGTGTCATTTCACAAGCCCCCGGTCGCTGTGAACATCAGGTCCTAGAAACCGGGGTAAAACCACAGATGAAACAAGCAGGGGAACAAACACGGCACCGGGAGCAGCAAGAGCAGAACAGGGAGAGTCAGAGGGGCCGCAGTGATGGTTGCACTCCCTCGGCTGTCGGTGGGCGAGGAAAGTGCAAAGCTCAATCCGGGGAAGGAGCGGAGCAGGTGAGCAGGACCCACCACGCCAAAGCGCTACCTGGCAGCGGTCACGGACCTCAGAGCACATTGCGTGGATTTTCACAGAATCACAGAATAGTCTAGATTGGAAGAGACCTCCAAGATCACCGAGTCCAACCTCTGACCTAACCCTAACAGTCCCCACTAAACCATATCCCTAAGCTCTACATCTAAACGTCTTTTAAAGACCTCCAGGGATGGGGACTCCACCACTTCCCTGGGCAGCCTATTCCAGTGACTAACAACCCATTCAGGAAAGAAGATTTTTGATAGTTCCCGCTTTGATTTCAAATTCAGCTGAACTTGCAGAAGAGCCTGAAGATGTTAACACATTTTTCTGAGACTTTCTGTAGTGCTCCTCTTCTTTAAAGAAGATTTCATTTCGGTCTTAAACCAGCTGGCCAGACGGTGCAGCCACGGCTGCCTAAGGAGCTGTTTCAGTTCATCATTTTGTTCAACTGGAAGATTCGCTGCCCTGAAATGGCAACACCATTTTTTTATTTTTATTTTTTTATTTCTTTTTTTTTTTGGTGAGGCTGAGCTGCATGTGAGCATGGAGCAGGCAACAGTGGAGACTGGAGGCATTCAGGCTTACCGGGGGCAGCTCTGCTACAGGCTCCTGCCTGCTGAAAGCTGCCTGACCAGGAGCTGCCCCCAGCCCTCCTTCCCTGTGGCAGCTTCCTGGGCTTGCTGTGACCAGCTAACACCAGAAGGCAAAGCAGGAGAGCATGATGTGAGGAGATCCGAGCTGAGGGATGGAGTCAGCGTGGCTCCAGGTGTGCAGAGCTGTGCACACCCAGAGCCCTGAGCTCCTGCCTGGGCAGCTCAGCAGCACTCCCTGGGCTCACGGGAGTTGGGGCAAGGGTACAAAAGGCAGAAGATCATCAGTGGGTTATGCTTCTTCCTTTTTAGCTACTTGCCAACCATCTCCAAATGGGCTTGTGTTTAGGGAATGGGTTGTGCCCTTCACCTCTGTCCAGATTTGCTCCTTGCTTTGTCAAGGTCTACGCAGTAAGAAAAAAGACGTTGGGCTACAGCGGATGGAGGAGATATGAGCTCTCTACATTGCCCTAGCCATCTGCCATCTGGATGGGGAAGAGAGGACGACAGCAGTGCTTTGTGACAATCCAGCACAATGCATGGACGTGAGACTGAACGGGCAGTACTGTCAGGCTCAGATGCAGCCGGGGTCAGCGGTCACGGGCTGTGCCTGACAGCACTGCGTGGCGGCAGCTGGCACACCACGTCACTGCTTTTCTTGGGAACTGGCTGTTACGAGCAGGAACTCTTCTGAATCTGCAAAAAGAGGGCAGAAAACACCTTTTCTTGGCACAGCCTGACCTCTGAACCCTTGCAGATGGCTCTCCACTGCTGTTCCCAGCACTCCGGGAGCAGCTGCCCTCCTCTGCACCCTCCTGGTGCCCACGGAGCCATGGTGCCATGCCTTCTGCTCACAGGTTTTCCTGGTGCTGTGCTGAGCCTGATCCAAGGCTGGTGGAAATCAGCTTGTGTGCAGCCTGCATATGGAGAAGAAAGCCCAAGCCTGTGCTCAGTGGGAGCTGTGAGTGCACAAGACCTGGCATGTCTGGGTGCCCTCCTGGCGCCCACAAGGACAAGTTTACCCTAACTGTGGAAAAGTACATGGAGTAAGCCTACAGCTTACCCTTCCTGCTAAAATCCGCTTTCATTAATTGTTTTGGAGTGATGGATTTAACAAGCCATGTTTATAAGCATGCTCTTTTTCCAATGACTGCATCCCCCACTTGCTCTCATCTGGTTCCTAAATGCTGTCCAAGAGACTTCTTCTGGCTCTGCTCCTCAGCACTGGGGAGCTGATGAACGTTTATCTAACAGTGCAGTCAAACCTCACTCTAGCTAGAGAAAACTTTTGGAAAGACCCCAAGCAGCCTCATGCACATGCACACAATAAGCATGAAGTCACTTACATTCCCAAAGGAGCAGGAGCTTCACCCCACTAAGGATTAAAAAGGTACCACGCAGGACAACCCAAGGTGAGGCTTGGGATGAAGTCCCACCAGCCTTGCTCATCTGTGCGATTGGAACCCCTGTAACATCGTGTGTCTGATTACAAATTCTCCTCGACTTTCTGTAGTACAAAAATGGATGGCAAATCAAATGAATCCTACTGACTTTCTTACTTGGTTTGGAAGAAATATATATTTTTGGAGGCAAAAGTCATGGCCGGTTAGAAGAAACCAGAGACTGCAACTTGTCTTTGCTGGAGGCTGATGGCAGTTTGCTTTCAAATAGCAAAACCTGCCTTAGGCTTGACCACAGAAAGCAATACAAATTTTGTTTTCAGTGGGAGGGAAGGAGAAATAGTACTTAAAATACATATACTTTATTATTTTTTTTTTTATTTTTCTAAATTGATCATATTATTCCAAACTGATCATATATCTGTGATCATAACAGACACCAAGGGACCCTGGAGTGGCACAGGAGTGGCTGTTTTGCACCATTGCACCTGAGTTTGCGCATGTGTGTGCCCAGAGCTGCCCCAGCCCTGCAATTCCCCTGTCAGGTGGGGCAGTACAGGTGACCATCCTTCTCCAGCCCTTCTGCAGCTGGTGGGCAGAATGCAAGCAGCAACAAGAAGTTTTTTTTCTTGACCAAGAAGAAGCATCCATCTGGGCAGAAAGCTGAGCAGTGAATTGAAGAGAGTCATTCTGGAATTTCTTTTTGACTCATTTTATTTTGCAATGCTAAAAAAAATAAGAAAGCTTTCTGGAGGTTTTGCAGATTGGAAGTGTGGGGTGAAACCTGGGATTCCCTCAGTAGGTGTCATCTCAGCTTGCAGCGTTTAGAAAACAGTCAAAGCTCGTACAAAACTGAGTATACATAGGGTTGAACGTGTGCACACAGAGGCTGGCACAGTTTGCTTTGACTTCTTCAGAAAGGTTTCAACTCCGTTACAGACTGAAAAAGTAGAGCTGGATGTGAACACTTTTTGCAAAATATGCTGGTGGTGTTCCATCAGCATTTCATGAAACCAGTTTGTAAGGCACCGGTCCCCCATCCCCAACAAGGAGTGGACCCAAGGACTGGACCCAGCCTTGTTTAACATTATCAGTGATATGGACAATGGGGTGGAGTGTACCCACAGCAAAAAACAGCACAAAACGGGGGAGTGTCTGACTCACCAGAGGGACAAAGACATCCAGGGAGACCTGGGTGGGCTGGCAAGGTGGGCACAGCAAGAATCTCATGCAGTTCAATGAGGAGAAGTGCAGAGTCCTGCCCCTGGGGAGGAACAGCCCCAGGCACCAGGACATGATGGGTGCCACCCAGCTGGAAGGCAGCTCTGTGGAAATGGACCTGGGGTCCTGGTGGAACCCCCACCCGTGCTGGGGCTGGCACTGGACCAGAGGCACCCAGAGGTGCTCCAGCCCCGGCCATGTGTGATGCTGCGATTCTCTAAGTCTTGTTACCTGATAAAAGAGGGAACTGTCTACAAACAGTGGTGGCTAGTATGTGACATCAGGTCTGGTTATGTGCTTGGAGACAAATCAAATACCAGTCTCACTGAAGTAAAGGGGAAATCCATTCCCAGCTTTGTACATGTGAGAATCTCATCTAGTCTGTGGCAGCACCTGCCTGCATCGGAGCCCAGCTCTGCAATGACCATTCCCACCCCCTTTGTTTAGCACTGATAAAATATTCAGAGCTTTACAAGGAGGTCAATAAAATGATGAAGAAAAGTTTTGGGTCTGAGGCCATGCACGAATGGTCCATTCACCAGTCATCCAGTTTTGCTGTCTTTCTGCCCTACGTTTAAGCAGGGATGGAATAATCAATTTATTACGAAGTTTGTGCTGTCCAATATTCTCAGTAATTTGGTTTGCCAGATGGAAGCATCCAAGTCATTAATCATCTGTTTTGTACTTGGTACTCTTAATATTTAACAACAAAAGAATGCATTTGTTTGTTTGCCTACATTGGGAACAAACAAGCTGTGATATCAATTCAATCTAAACAAGAAAGCTTGAAACATCTTTTAAAACAGCGCTTTAAAAAGGAGTCTGTTTTTCTAAACATAGCAGAGACATGAGGTAGCCAGAATAAATCAAATCAGACTGAAGCTTCAGAAATGAGAAGCGCAAGTAAGAGAACAGCACTTTTCACTTTACCCTGCTAATGCCTGCAACAACTTTCTCTAAGCATGTAGGCACTGTACTTCCTTATAATTGCATCGCTTTGTGGAGAGGCTTGGCAGTTGCCCCCACATCCAGCTGCTGCATCCCTTGGTTGAGGTCCCAGGAGGTGAACCACTGCCAGAAATGGTCCCCTCCAGCCCGAGAGAAGGAAAACAAATGAGTAATTGTCATGCAGGGGTTCAAAGCTGTGGGTCTTTGAGCAAGCTGCTGCCTCCGTACAACCTGCACAGCATACAAGCGTACTTGATGATGGGCAAGGACATCATCCTACCTCCCCAGGCACAAATACTGCTCCTTGCGTGCAAGTAGCAGCCAGGATGCAAGCAGTCTTCAAGGAGCTGTTTTGTTCTGGCTGCCCTTCATTTGAGGAAGAAACCTTGAAAATCCCACCAGACCAGGGCTTCAGTTCTGGAGGATCAGACCAAATAATGTTGGCTCATCAAAAATGCTGTTGCACAACGACCCAGTGCGTTCAATGCCCAGACCTTGTGCCTGCAGAGCTGGATTGTCCATGGTTATGTCTGTGTGTGCCAGGTGGGATCCTCCGGGGCACGTGCTCGAGCACCGCTTTGAATCTGGGCCTTCACCACGGTTCATCCAAGGACAATCTGAGAGCAGCTTGGTAACAAAACCACGGCTCACGTTTAATTAGCTCAGCTCCAGACTTCATTATGGATTTGAAATCCAAGCCAAGCCCATCAAGAAGTGTTTGAAGGAACACAAGCTCACAGTAAAATTAGTAACACCTCCCAAATATGACAGTAATCCTGGGGAGGCACGAAGGACACCAACAGATTTTACTGCTTATTAGTGACTGTGTAGCAAAGGCCCCATTTTCTCCCAGTCCTTCAGATGATGCCCATCACTAGGTGGAGAACACACGCCAGCATGCAAGGAGCAGGTCCTGCAGGTGCCAAAATGCTCTCCTATGGGTGCGGCACCGTAGCAGACACATGGGATGCTATCATGAAACCAGACATTTGCAATGTCCAGCCCAGCAGCTGCTGCAAATCCTTCCTCCTGCTGCCCAGAAAGGATGGCTGCATGTGCCTGGCTGGCCCAGCCTTGCTTTAGCGATGGACAACAAACAGATGTGTGTATGATATACACATACAGGGCTGTGCTGCAACCAGAGCTCTGCAGGGAGAGCATTCGATTTCTCAACAGGAGCCATTTATTTTGTCCTGGTGGGGAGGGGCGGGAAATGTAATATAAATGTGAGAATACAATTACCATGATAGGATGTACTGCAGGGAATACATCCAGAAAACAAGTGAGGATGCTACCCCCAGTGGTGTTAAATGAGGCAAGAAACAGGGGCATTTAATGTTCCTTGCTTCAAAATAAAATCCCCAGGAAGAACAATAATAATTCCTTAATTCATTATTAAACTATCCTAAATATTCCCAGCCCTTCTATTTTGTTCTTTATCTAGCAGATTTTTTTGTCATATTTGCAGCCACATGAGTTATTATATGCTATTTGGAAGCCACGATTTAAAAATCCCTATGTAATTAGCCCCTGAAAGTTCCATTTTTCCCCCCATCATTTGAATGGCTGGAGTAAATGGCTCGTCTTAGCTCTTCCTCTAAAAATATTCTCTGTGGTTGCTCTCCCCAGAATCAGAAACCTCAGTCAGTGCGAAGGCAATGAAAAGGCAGGAGGAGCAGGGAAAACATTTCAAAATATAATTTGCTTTGGGGGAGAGATGATGTTATCCATAGACATTGACCTTAATTCCCATATTTTTGAAAAGTTGATTAAGACTCAGATGAATGAATTAAACCTGTTGAGCTACTGTGTAAATCTCTTCGATTTATGTAAAAAGATAGATTTGCCCATTCTCCCCATTAGGAGAAAAGCTTCTCCTAATGAAAGAGGCCACCTGCTTCCAAAATAGTAATCCTGCCTGTGGGTTAAAAATCGCAAATGCAGCAAAAACTGCTGAGGAGGTCCCTCCCAAGGGTCACCTGGGGACCTGCTCATTTTGATCGGTTAAAGCTGGGTGACATTTATTGTGCCCAAAGAGATCCCAAGCCCCTGGCACTATGGCTCAGCTGGGAACCATCGAGCTTGGTCCATTTTGTTTGAAACTTCCCACAGGAGAGAGAAAAAACAATATGGAAAAGTTCAGGATTCTCCAAAACTCTGGAAATTACACATGTTGATCCACAAACAGATACAGCCACGTAGAAGAAGCAAATGCCATCCTCACTGTTTTCTCCTTTGAATCTCACCTCCCAGAGCTGGAGAAGAGGTAACACTTGCCATATCACACACACTCTTTCTTCATTTCAGTGGGAAACCAACGACCAGTTATCCTGTCGCTATCTGCACATCCCATTATGGTAACGAACAGAAGTCATCAAATTATAATACTCTTAATCACACTAAATAACACCTCGCACTACAAGTTGCCCCATTAAAATCAATGGCCTATTTGTAGAGCGGAGAAGTTCTCAGTGTGAGTAATGACATTAAAATCCCTCCCTGCCTGGGAATAAAATTTAAAACTCCCCAGTGTCTCCCAATCTACCTAACAAACAACGGGGGAAAGGTATTGACTGTTAATGTATCCATGCATATGATGTGTGTTTGTAAAATAGGGTTGTGACTCAAATCCAACAGATGAAGAGCATTTAATAAGAAGGGATGCTCGCCTATGTCAGCCTTATTGATTGTGGGCACAATGGTGTCTCCTGCTGACAAAGTAAATTATTTACCCAGGCACGGCAGCTAGAGGAAAGCTCAAACATCCTGTTCAATTTCTACTGGTTTTTAATTTTCCCTGGGGAAGATGGAAAGCACAACAACACTGGACAGACCACAAGCAGGGAGACTTGGGATAAGGAAATGATATAGTGGCAGATCCCAGTGACGAGCCACTTGTCTTTCCTATAAACTAAAAAGAAAACACCTAAAGCTCAGTGTGATCATTTTGGCAGAGAGTTCCTGGTGCAGCTGCGACACTCAAGCACTTTGGGAAGCTCTGATTGCTGTCAAGATGTGCACAGACATCTGGCTACATCACCAGAGAGGTGGGCAGCAGCGGAGGGAGGGGATCGAGCCCCTCTGCTCTGCCCTGGTGAGGCCCCACCTGGAGCCCTGTGTCCAGGTCTGGGCCCCCAGCACCAGAA
This sequence comes from Oxyura jamaicensis, assembly GCF_011077185.1. Classification (NCBI taxonomy): domain Eukaryota; kingdom Metazoa; phylum Chordata; class Aves; order Anseriformes; family Anatidae; genus Oxyura; species Oxyura jamaicensis. The sequence continues at coordinate 52,646,931 of NC_048897.1, read as the reverse complement.
GGATGTGGGGCTGTTAGCATGGGTCCAGAGGAGGGCCATGAAGATGATCAAGGGGCTGGGGCACCTCTGCTGTGGAGACAGGCTGAAGGAGTTGAGGGTGTTCAGCCTGCAGAAGAGAAGGCTCTGGGGTGACCTCATTGCAGCTTTTCAGTATTTAAAGTGGGCTTAAAAAAAAAAGTATGGAGAATGAATTTTTACTTGCGCAGATTATGACAGGACAAGGGGGAATGGTTATAAACTAAAAGAGGGTAGGCTTAGATGAGATATTAGGAAGAAATCCTTCCCTCAGAGGGCAGTGAGGCCCTGGCACAGGCTGCCCCAGGAGCTGTGGCTGCCCCATCCCTGGCAGTGCCCAAGGCCAGGCTGGATGGGGCTGGGGGCAGCCTGGGCTGGGGCAGGGGGCCCTGCCCATGGCAGGGGACTTAAGTTAGATGGGCTGAAAGGTCCCTGCCAACCCAAACCATCCTCTGATTCTATGAAAATAGAGAAATGAAAGCTGCTCACAAAGACAAAAGAACTGTGAATGCCAAAGCCCAGGAAGATTAGCTTTGGGGGGGTGGAGATCTTCCAAACTCCAGTGTCATTTTTTGTTTTTTTGTTTTGTTGTTTTAATAGCATCTAATTGTAAGCCACAAAGAGTCACAGCAGCTGGGAGTGCACGATGTGGGGGGGACATTGCCTCCTCGCCCCACGTGAGCAGCACCCAGCACCGTGCAGGTTCCTTGGGGCCTCCAGCACCGCGGGGGATGCTCAGCAGCATCGCAGGTCTCCAGGCTGGGGGGCTGCAAGGTGGCAAGAGAGGGAAAGAAATGATGCCAGATGACACTAATGCCTTTTCATTATCCTAAAAGCTAAGGCAACTAATTCAAAAGTCAAAGAGGGTTAAACAGGATTAGAAGCATTCTTCTCTTCACAACACAGTTAAGAATAATCAAATTGTTATTCAAAACAGGGAGTGGATAGTGCTTAATATATCAAGCGTGCTCTTCATGAGGGTTCTCACCTCCCACGTGCACTAATCTCTGGGCTATCAGGCTCACTGTCACTTCTGTTTGAGAGCCTCTGAGGTGGGCTGGGGAGGCCTTGTCCCTGAGGGGGGACCTGCCACCATCGTGGCAGGGCTGCAGGGTCACAGTGGGGACGGATGTGTGAATGCAGCACGCACGGGGCAGCAACAAACCTCCTCCAGTGTGCAAGCAATGAGGATATTCCCTGCACTTCTGCTGTGTTTAATGCCAGCAGCTTTTTGTCTGTAGGCTACATCTGTACAAGGCTCACTTCGCAGCCTAGCCTGCCCTCCCTTTCCAAAAAGCTCAGCTCTCAAATCGGTGCGTTAGACAAGCAGCAAATCTGATTCTTGTCTGCCATGCTCAGGATGCCTCTTGCCTGTGCCTGCCTGATTTCAAAGTAATATCCGTGTCTTTAAAAAGCTACTGAAAAAAATGCTGAGGCAGATGCATATGTAATGGCATCAGGTGCTGCTGAAGGGCTCGCGGTTAAAGTGGAACTGGGTAGAATTTCAGCTGAAAGCTAAATTGATGTCTCTTCCTCTCTCTTTCCTGCCTACATTTTTTACTGAAGGACTCACTGTTGTGACCTGAGGCATCTACAAGGCATTCGGACAAATAAACTTTGAAGAGCAGGTTGCAGTGTATATGTCTACACCAAGACAAACACAGCAGGAAGTGCAGCAGAAGTCCCCAAGGGTACCTGCTGGTACGTTCATGCCAGGTCACTTTGGTAGCATTTATTGCTCAGACCTTCTGGCTTTGTCCACAACTTAAAGGGAATCCTGTGGTTCATGGTCAATAAAAGAATGAATCAAGCCTTTCCAAGCCGCAGTGTGTAAAGGTTGCATGTAGCATGTAACTCCACAATTTCTCTGGATTCTGCAGCCACTGGTGTCACCGAGTCTCTCCACACCTCAATTCCCCCAGTGGCAAAAGACTTTCATAATAGTTCTTGTGAGCTGAGCTTGAAAAAAGGAAAGATGACAATATCTCACAAGGCAATGGGGTAAATTTCTCCTGAAAACAGGTAAGCGTTGGTGGCTGTGATCAGGACCTTGCTCTACAAAATACCTTGGGTTCTTCAAATACTGGCTGCCTAAATATGCCTTTTACAGAGTGTACATTTAATTAAAAGGTACAAAAGAAAGTGGCTGTCCCCAGTTCAGGGGCATATACCAAAGCAGGAAGGAAAAAATGAGCAAATGTCAGCTGCCCAAATTCCTTCACTGCTGTGTTCATATAGTTAACCTCCCAACACCATGAGCTCCAGATACCTCCATAAGATGAGCTTTTCTTCATAACATGTGTGTGCATTTGCCATGAAGGATCATGCCAAATGGGATCTTAAAGCCTGTCCAGCAACTTTTGGGCCAGGTGAGTCTTTCTGACCAAACCTATTCCTCAATCCCATTCAATGAGTCGTATAATCACATAAAATTGTGACCCTATACAGTGCCAAGCAGAAACACCAAGTCCTGACCATGCTGTCCTGAAGCCAGCACCAGCAAGTTGTCAGTAATTTCAAACAGGGGGCTGGGTTTGTTGTGGGGACGGGATTTGGTATTACTCTAGAAACAAGTTCACTCTTGGACTTCATTGCACTTTTTTTTTTTTTTTTTTTTTTTTTTTTTTAATGGAAAAGTGACTTTGGCCAGGCAGTTTTGGTTTCTTTTTGATGGAAACCCAATCTCAACATGTCATTTCATAGCTCTGTGGAAATAGGTAGTCACAGAAAACTTTCTAATCCTGAACCTGGTGATTTTCCCTGATAGACTGCTTATACCTGGCTATAAAACTGCGTGATGATCTCTGCAGGGCATTTTTCTAGGAGGAAAAAATAAAAAGAAAAAAGAAAAAGGAAAATGAAGCAACCCGTGAGATGCCAGGCAGACTGTCACTGCAAATGTCATTGTCTTTGGCTCAGGCACAGGTTAATCTGAAGTCCCAGAAAGAAACCTGCCCCCAGGGATGTCGGTGTTAGCTGTGTAAGCTTGTAAGTGACGTTTCTTGTTAAAAATTTATAGTGAAAAAATATTTGTATTTGGGTTTGATTGTTCACAGTGTGGAGTCCCTGAGTTCTTGGTTCAAGTCAAGTTCTAACTCTAACATGGGTTTTATTGGTGAAATAATGAGCTCAAATTGCAATATTCGGACTTGAAGAACATTCAGATCTACCATCTCCCTCCTCTTCCACTCCCATGCTCTTTTCTACCTCCATCACCTCAGGAGCACAGTTTTGGGTGGATGTGGACCACCTCTGATGGGCCAAACACACTTCTTGGTGCTCCCTACCACGTTACTCTGCTCCTTGACAAAAGCAGAGCCTCAAATGTGGGATAGACCTGGGTCTCCCCAGGGCACCCATTCTGGGGTCTCTGATGCCAGCTCATTTTCTGGGTGCTTAATGCTGGTAATGATGCACTAGTCGTGTCCTTTCCTTGCTCTTCCAAAGACAGAAAATTCAGCTCCTGTAATTCCTGACACAAGTCTTGTTTTCTGGGGTCCTGGGAACTAACGTACTGCAACACACTCTGCTGTGTGTCGGGCTGCTGCTGAGCATTTTGGCACATCCTTACTCATTTCATTGAAAACAGCAAATAATGAGACAGATTTTAGTCCATGGATGTACACTAGTTGACATCAGTAGTGTTATAATTGCTAGAAAGGAAAGTATATGGTTATTAGCACTCAAAATAAAAGAAGCCTGGATTTTTCTGGCCTTTTCTAAGTGATAAGGCTCTTATTCTCTTTGAACCCAACAAAAGTGAGCCGGAGAACTGGAGAAGAAGTGCATTGCAAGGGAAAGAAACACAGTCCTAAATGTTAACCCAGTGTTTTTTCATTTGAATCCATGCACTATCAGCTGAGCTCAACCCTCATGCGAGCAGGTCTGGATTATAAATAGGGCTCAATGGGAGTTTTCAAAAGCATCTTTTTTCAGCAGATAGTATCTGCCAAAACCAGAGCCTTTTCCAGGAACAGATGAGTTTTGACAAGTTCCAGGTGTGAAGCGAGAGCAGGCGTTAGTCTGGCAGCTGACGCATTCACCGATATATGGGAAACACATTTTCAAGTTTCTGCTCGACCTGGTTCAAACTGAAAACTTGGACTTGACTTGCTCTTGTCACGGGGAGACCAAGCTGCTGCCTGCTCTGGTGCATGCTATGCACCCCTTCTTGTTCCCACTGGTTGTCCTACTGAAGAGCAGACAGGGTTTTGCAATACTGAACTCCTCACCAGCATAAAAACCCATTTCCTCCCAACTCCTTCCCCCCAAAACAATAATGGTAATAGTTTCCTTGCTCTTCTCACCAACAATGTCTCTTTTGACTTCAGGGCACACGCAGCCTATTTTAAAACAAAGCTTTTAGGGTAGCTTTAGCATCAACATCATTTCAGGGATATAAAATTGCAATTAATATCCATAGGCTCTTCCTCCCTAACCCATCCTAGGCTCCAGAGATAATCTTCTTATTAACTCAGGGTCAGAGGGAGGCTGGAAAACAGCTGGCCAAAAACAAACAAACAAACAAACAAAAACAGTAATAAAATATTCTTAACTTCTGCCCCAGTTCTGCAGAAGTTTTAAAGAGCTGCATATGCCTGATAATGCTGATGGCCTGAGAGTGACACGAAAGAGAGGGATTTTCTTTTTTTTTTCCCCAGTCCTGAGGGATGTGCAGTTGTTACTCACTCATGTAGGAGGAACATTCTCAATGTCTGGAAGCATCTTTTTAATTCATACCCTAAAAAAGAAGGCAAACTGATGAATGAATTTGTTTCTTTCCTTGTTTTACAGGGAACAGCTTCAAAAGAAAGCACACCCAGCACTTTTACATGGAATTCAGGTCAGGCATGCATAGAAATTCATCAGATGATGGGTTTCTGTGTCTGGAATCAGAGAAATTGTACAGGCTTTTTGACTGGTTCATGTTAGACCTTTGCTATTTTGAGGAACAAAAGAGAAGCCTTATTGTTTTCTGTTACATATACTTTCCCCTGTTCTCTTTGGTGTCATTCATGTAAAATGGAGATAATAACACCTTGCTGCCACCAGAAGCTGAGGAAATCAGCAAAAGTAAAGGGTAGGAATGGGAATGTGACAAGCAGGTTGGGTTTCAAAACCCCACTCCTCTTTTTTCCACCTTTTTCTCTCATGTTTCTGTGGCACAAGAGTTATCTGGGTGCTGCACATGTCCCAGAGGAGAGGATCCCTCACGAGGTGCAGTGGTGGAGGAAGCCCAGAGAAAAGCAGTGAACTTCCCTCACGTTTACATTCCTGGAGCAAGATGTGCTACAGACTGATTTTTAAACGTCCAGCGTCTCTTAGCAGCATGTTTTGGTGAAGAAACATGTCCCCAGCAGACTCCCAGACAGAGATGAGCATAACAGATCTTGGCTTGGGGATTGCTCTCTGAGACAGCTTAACAGTTCCCCCTTGAGGAGGAAATTCACTTTGCTCCTCAAAGCATTGCAGAAGAGCATCCTTTGGGGAGAAACCCGTGAGTTTCTGCAGTGAGAATGGCAGCAGCTGGGGCTCCTTAGGGCTGTCTGGGATGGGAGTGCACCTCCAGGGTGCTGCCAACACCTTCACATGCCCATGGGTTGTCCTAGCACTTCTGCGGCACGGGGCCGCTGCACTGTGCCATGGCCCCTCGCCTGTTTACCTGGGGGATCCTCTGGAAAAAAAAAGAAACAAAAACAACAACAAAACAACAATATTGCAAGTCCATCCTTTTACTGCAAGAAACCTTCAAGGTGTGTTCAAAACCTGGTGATAAGGGGCACTAAATCATATAAAACAGCCATCCAGATGGCCCCACCTCTCTGGGAAACAAGAGTTATTTGGGTTATTCCCTTCATCACCTCCTGTCCTGAAACCTGGTGGGATGGAGCCTGGGCATGCTGAGGGCTCAAGGCCAGAGACATCAACCCATGCTCTCACAGCTCTTTCTGCTGCCACAGAAGGTGGGTACCAAGAGGTGAGTATCATTGTGTAATTACCATGTTGGTTAGCCTGGATGAGAAGACAACTACAACATTAATCCACTCAACCCCCTGCTTTTGTGCCTCTGGAGGCAGAAGGACCTGGAGTACACCTGGACAAGGCTTGGTGGTACAGCAGCCAAGGTTTGTCTGCTTCCAGACCCTTCAGCTTTGTGGTGGGTTTGACAGGAACAGCCCAATGGATGGGCAGAGAGGGCAAGAGTGGTAAGTTTTCACTTCAGGGAAAGCTGGACAAACTCATTTCCCATGAGAGCTTCTGTTGCTAAGTTGCATTGTTCAGTAAATACCAAAATGTTTTGTGGGAAGATGTCAATTCTGACACCATTTTCTGAAGGAAGGAGTTGAAAGGTATCATTTCAACTCCCTCATTTTGATAAAGCTAAAATGTGCCAATAATAGTGAAATGTTTTGATAATCCCTCCAAAACATTCCTTTGGATAAAACTGTAAATGTTTTGGCTCTCCTAGCAAGGATAACTGCAGATGTTATTCTCGTATGCCTTTTGTCTATTTGTATGTGCTCTTCTTACATGCTGAGCCTTACACCAGTGAATTCCACGCATTACTCAAGAAACCAAATTATATATGAAAAATCTCTAAAAATAAGGAATGTGTTTCCAGGTAGTTTTCTGTGTATTCCCATTTGCTGCCAATTGTTTTGTGTCCCAGTGTTCACATCATGCAGTGAGCAGGAGCCACGGGCACCAACCATCAAGAAACTGAGACATTTTGGAGACCATAGCTCAATACGGCCAACACAGAATGAGTTAGCAGACATTTCTTCTCTTAGAAATTTAATCAGAAAAAAAGTTCAATGGGGGATTGAAATGGATGCTATCTTTCTTTCTTTACCTCCTGCCTGCTGTTACAGGGGCCCTGCCTAGGTATCTGTACAGGCTCAGCAAAGCCAGGATTTTTTTTTTCAGTTACTGAATCAAATCTAAGCTCCTTCTGTTCTAAAAATATATGTTTAATAAAATGCTGTGATTTCCCCCCCCACACTATATTCAGATTTCAGTAATTTTCATTCACTGTTTTGTAGCAAATGTCCTGCTGCTTGCCATCTATCTGGCAAAGTGGTCTGATTTTGAGCTGCAGTGGTCCCTCAGTGGTACCTAGCTTTTCTCTTCTCTTTGGAGAGGGAGCTGAAGGGTTGTCAGTGGCAACAAGGGCAAAGAAAGATGATGGTCTTTATGTTTAATCTGGAGAGTAATTTTAAAGAAATTCCCTTAATTTAAGCATAGGCTTGAATCAATAAAGCCATTACTTCTAGTACATCCATAACTGGAGTGTGGATGCTTCCAAAACATGTCTGTGTACATTCACACATGCACGCAAAACCCTGTTAATAAAAAGAAAACAAGCTGTGAAGCACTTCAATACAAACTTGGCTTAAAAAGAATAAAAATCTGCAATAAACATGTCATGTGCTTATGTATGATATGAAATTCATGCCTTTTCTTGGGATCAGGCACTTGGGTGACTGGTATCCTTAATCATTTGTAAACCTGAAATAATCACCTAGGCCCTCAAGGCCCTTTGAATGTGCTGGCTTTACAGCTACCACATTGGCAGTTTTTGAGTCTGTAACATCAGAAAGTCCAGAACTTGGTGTATTCTTCAAGCTTTGAAAACTGTAGAAAAAAAAACAAAACAAAACAAACCAACCAACCAAACAAAAACAGTGTAAAGAGGTTGCAGAATCAGATTATCTCTTTTGGTATTTTTTGAGCCCTCGTGGATGCAGGACAGCAACTTGATCATATTTTTTTCCCCCAGTGAATGGAGGCAAGTTAGTTGAAGTTTTTTTTTTTTTTTTTTTCCTGTTGTTGGAACTAGGAAAGTCAGGAATACTTTACAGAATTAGCAGTAATAAGTGCCATAGGAAGAAGGCAGTAGACCAGTTAATTTATCGTGGCATTTGTTTTGTGATCACTCCATTGGTTTTTAGATGTTTTACAAAAGAATTTGTGCTCAGACAAACAAGTAGTTTGCTGGTGCCTGGATTTCTTTCCCCTTGGGCTCATTGGTAAAGAGGGATTGTTTGCATGAGTGTGGCTTTAATTAATATTTTGTAACATGCTGAGATGCAATTTCATATCACTGGTTTTGAAGACATTGCTTCCTAAAGAAAGAATGGAACTGCCATCACCATAGGACTTTTTTTTTAAACAACTTCTCTAATTAAGAAACCCACTGAGCCAAGCGTACAAACACATGATTAAGTCCATCTGTATTCAGCCAGGCACATAAGCACATGCATAAAGTTTGGCACATGTTTACTCAGGAGAAATTGTCTGATGAATTGGGACCTAAAAGAAAGCAGGGGAGATGCACTGTGCTCTTCTCTTAATGATGCAATATTTTATATTCTTGTAACCAGCTTCCTTCCTTCCTTCCTTCCTTCCTTCCTTCCTTCCTTCCTTCCTT
>NC_048897.1:52637690-52638475 GCF_011077185.1 Oxyura jamaicensis | reverse complement strand
CCTTCCTTCCTTCCTTCCTTCCTTCCTTCCTTCCTTCCTTCCTTCCTCCCTCCCTCCCTCCCTCCCTCCCTCCATCCCTTCCTACTTTCTTGCTTTCTTGCTTTCCTTTTTCCCTCAGATATTCCTCAAAATAATATTTTTTGTTTATTTTGGACAAACTTCATTTTGAATATTAAATGGATTGGCAGGGAAAATAATAATAATAAAGGAGCTGCACATTTCAAACAGCTCTGAGCTCTGAGAACCCAGAGTTCAGCCCTCTGCTCCTGACAGGGATGACGAAGAGGCTGCCCTGAGCACCTCGTATGTTTCCATCCAATATGAGATTTCACAATCAGCATCAAAGTGGGAATTTTGCAAGGAAAGGTATCCTGGTGACAACACAATGTCCTTCACAAGATAAGTCAATTTTAATTTTTTAAGCCCTTATTATTATCATGCAGCAAAATGTGCTGTGCATAAATCTCAACCATTACCGATGGCTTTTGTTTCATAAGTAATCGAGTCAACTCGATTCATGGACAGGCAAAAAAAATATAAGAAAGTGAATGTCCTTTGCAGATGGCCATGGGTGCAAACACTTTGAGCTGGGCTGACCCCACTCCACAAGTGGATCCACCTGGATTTGCACCCTCTGAGGATCTGCCCCCACAGTGCAGCATGCACGTGATATCCCAAAGGGACTCTATGGGAATTGGAAATCCTCCTGGAGGTGAGATGGCATTTATTTTATTTTATTTTATTTTATTTTATTTTATTTTATTTTATTTTATTTTATTTTATTT
>NC_048897.1:52491993-52637680 GCF_011077185.1 Oxyura jamaicensis | reverse complement strand
TTTATTTTATTTTATTTTATTTTATTTTATTTTATTTTATTTTATTTATTTTACCTGGGCTTTTTGAAAGTCCTTTATCTGGGGTGCACAGTTTAGCAGCCTGTCACTATGGGGGTGTGACAGCCATCGACAGAGCTGGGTTTAGGCTCTGTGGACACTGTGCTGAGAGGCGAAACCTCCCAGGGCTATGCCAAAACCACAGGCACCACAGCCTCCCTCTGACCACCTGACATTTGCATTTTATATTTCCCATTTCCTTTTGGACATCCCAATTTCCATAAGCCTGAGTGATTATTTCAATTTTGAGAAATTAAACCATCACCTTCCCAATTTTAATTCCCATAATTTATTTTTATGAGGCGATGCTGAAAAGGGCAAAAATAATGAATATTTTGAATGATGTGGAAGCCAGTTCTGTGCTTTCCCTGAAATCTGTGCAGCCTGTAGGAGATGCAGGAATAACCGTTCTTTTTTACTTTTTATTTTTTTTTATTTTTTTTTTTCTTCATTTTTTTCTTCTTTTTCTTAAAGAAGAAAAAAAAAAGTGACCACTAAAATATGTTTCTATTAGTTCTGCAAATCGTAATTTTTTATGTAACATTTATTAAGGTTCAAGCTTCTAGATAACTGCACTGGCTTCTTGTTTTCCTGTGAAGAAGATCCTCTTGGATGGAGGAAACCTTGCCGTTCCAGTGAACTACATCTGCCTTCTCAGTGTGAGACAGAGATGAGAAAAGGTCACTATAAGAAGGCGATTTGGTTTTCCTGGAAAAGCCAGCCACCATTAAGCAATGTTTTAAAGCAGCGAAATGCAGATAGCCCCAGGGAAATCTGCAGCTGCAGGTGACAGTCCCTCCTTCCTCACTCCAAGTGCTCCCTTCAATGGCCATAGCAAACTGTGTTTGCATGAAACCAAGTAACACTGTGCAAGAAGGGGAGACAGAAGGAGGGGCAGCATGTCTTCATGCGCATGACTGGGGGAGCAGGAATGCAGGAAGCAATACCCACTCTGTATACAGCATTACTGAGTCCAGTACTGTGCCGTGGGTCCAGTTTGGGCATCTGCTCCCTGAAAGGAGATGGATAAATGGAAATGTCTGCACAGAGCTGCTGTCAGGGGGCTCTTTACAGACAGACACTAAATGCATTCACTTGCTCAGAAGAAAAGAAAGTTTGGAGATAGCTTAAGCAGTGTATAAATGATTCAAGAAAGGGCAAAAACATCCTTCTTCCTGATCAGCTCTTTAATTCAGAACCCTGAATCCAATGACTAAATAAAAGCCAACAGAGCTGCTCTGATTGGAAAGGTACTGTTTTTGTTTGTTTGCTTGATTGCTTGTTTTTCATGAGTTTTTAGGAACAGATCAAGAAGGGATGTAACCAAATCTTCAGAGCTTCTGAACGGAGCCCAGCTCTCCCCGGAGCTGTGCTCTGCCCCAGGTGCAGTGAAGCCACCACAGCGGTCACCGTGGCCATTCCTCTGCCACCCTTTGATCAGAGCTCATCATCCTTGTGGTCCTTTGTTTCTGAATGTGAGAATCTGCTTGGTACTTGTAGGCTGGGATGTAAAAATGCAAACATGAGCTGGTTTTCTGGCTCATCATTTATGCTATACGTGTTTTATAAACTGGTTTATTGACCAGGACACAAAAGACATGAAGTGAAACCGGCCACTTAATCCTCAGGTAGCGTCTTTAGGCAGATGTAATACAGTTCAAAATTTCAACAACAGATGTTAATGTGCTTTTGACTTAAGGGCTCTAGTCCCAAAATCACAACTAAGACATACAACTGGCAGCACATTTGGCCAGTATCACTAGATCAAATCCAAGCAGGGACCGTGGTCAGTGTCTGCCTGCTGCCTCCAGCACTGACTGCATTGGACTTGGCAGGGTTATCTGCTGACCCATCCAGAGCTGGAGTTTCTAATCATTTTTCTGGAACTGGCCTCAAAGTCACCATCCAGAAACATACACATACACACCCCAAATGAGAAGGGAATGTCTTGAATTTAAATTCCCAAGGGCTACTCTTATATGGGGAAATGAAGTTGCTGTTGCTCGTTTGCAGTTACTCTGCAGCTGTAGGGCTCTTTTGACCACAGTCTGTCTGGGAAAAAGTGTCCAGCTTCTCCCTAATATAATTTTGCTGAGACACATTTTGGAGTGACGATTGGAGCCAGTTTTTGCTTATTTTTGGAAACCATTTTTCACACCTGGGTTTTGAAGGACCCGCAGACCCAGAGCAGTGTGAGCTGAGCCACCTCGCACACGGTGAGAATTGAAATGGCTTGATTAATGTTGTGAGCGTTGTCAGAGGGAGCAGAAGGCCAACAGGTTATTGGTGGCGGCTCTAAAGATGTCTTTTAAAGTTCCTAAGTAAAAAGAAACCTCAAACCCACAGCATTAACAACACAGAGGGCTTTACTTGTGCTTACCCTCAGGTCATTAATTCCTCTGGGTCCTGCAATGCCCCTGAACTTTAAAACCCTTTGTACTTTCAGAGTGGTGTAGCAGGGCTTTGGAAGTACTTTTCAAAATTAGATATATATTTTCCTGAATCTTATTTCTAGTAGCAAATTAGCAGTTTGGAGCTACTGGGGAATATTGTCATTACTGAAAAAGAAAATCACACACTGCAAAATGCATGATGGAGTTTTTGAAAACAAATTATTTCAGAGGTTAGAAACCCAAACTTCCCCAAAATAACTGCTTAGCAATCTGCAACTAATACTATATGCAGGTAGTATGCCAGTGGAAAAGAAAAACTGTGTACTTTTCCTGTTTTTTACTGAACTGTGTAGTACCTACCGTAGCGGTCTATGTATCACCAGCATTCACACCAAAGAAATCAGAAACCACCTGTGCATGGGAAGGTAGTTAGGGTTTTGATAATAAAGGTAAAATTCATTGCACCCAGTACACCTCTGGTTGGTGAAGTCCCAAGAGATGCTTCAGCCCAGAGAGGTTAGTGTCCTCATGGTTCTTCCTCCTTAATACCGGTGTGAGCATCAAGTGTCTGGAGGCTGTCTGGAGTTTCATTTGCAACACAGTGGAGTATAGAGCACTGCTGCATTATTTCTTCTGCCTGAGTCTGTTTCCAGGCCTGTTCCCAAGAAGTCTTCATTGTCACCTCACCAAAGCTCTGCAGCAGGCCCCAATCTGCAGACCCTGAGCTCCTCAGAGGATGTTGCACACGCTGCTCCTTGGGCCCCAGTTGGTAGCTCATATCTCTTCCTCTGCATGATTTGCATGCTCAAATGCCCTCAGTTTGCTCAGGAAGGCAGAAGCTGAAAAAGGTAAACAGTATCTACCTGATTCTCAGCTCAAGGAAAGAAAGAAACCCCAGCAGAAAGATCCATGTTAACAGCGTGGATGAGAAAAGCCCCCCAGCTTTACAGGAGTACATCTCTTGCAGGAAATGTATGAGGAAAAAAAAAATACAGAAACCAGATGAAAAGGTCATTGAGAAACTGGGAAGAGTATTAGGATGAAAGACCTCTGCTCCCTTGCAGGGAGAACGTGCTCAGCACTTGACACAGCTTGCTACATAACAAGGCCAGCAGCAAAGAAATGTCCTCCTCAATCACAGCAGGGACTGAAGGTGCCCGGCAGAGTCTGTGTCAAAATGTTTTTTGTTTTTTCTTTTTGGTTGTCAAAGACCAAGCAGGGCTTTTTACTGTGCATCTGAACCTTCAATATAGCAGGAGGAGAATGGAAACAACCGTAGCACCGTCTGGGCATTCCTCCTTTGAAATGCTCAAATCCTTTATTGTTATGTGATCAAGGTTTGTCAACACATGGCAACAAATGAATCTGTGCTCCTGAAAGGTTGCTTCTTCAGTTTGCCTCTCTTCTGAATATGAGGGGCATACTTCAGTCCGTACCAATTTCACAGTGATTTAACTCTCCCACTTTCAGGAAATCTGCCTCTTCTTTATCCTCCTGTAAAGGAGAATCTCCAAGTCCAAAATCTCTTGGTGAGACAGGGACAAAGGCTCATACTCTGTGCCAAAACTTGTTTGTGTGTTTCATTTATTAGCATGTACTTGCACTGAAATCAAATAGGAAAAAAAAAAAAAAAAAAAAAAAGCCATATAAAAATCAGGATTGTAATGAAATGTTTCTCATAGGAGTGAAAATGTTTCTCTGAATGAAACTAGAAATGTATTTAAAGCATCTAAGTCCTATAGTCTGATTAAGAATACTTTATTTTTAATATCCTCATTTAACAGAATTAGATAATTTATTTAAAGACTAACCTTAGCCCAAGCACAACAGGGGAATTTACTATAGGAAATGCTGTGTGATGTTACAGACAAAGACCAGAAGGCCAGCCTGGCTGACCACAATGCTACTTCTCACCAAAACATGGGTGGCTCTTCTGGGTTCTTGGCAGCCTTACTTAGTGAGAGGCAATAGACAAAAGGGAGACACTGAAAAATGTCTCCCTCTTTTTCAAGAACAGTGGCAAGACAAGGGCAAACTGTTTTAAACTGAAAGAGGATAGGTTCAGATTAGAAAGGAATTAAGAAATTCTTCCCTCTGGCGGAGGCTGCCCCGAGGAGCTGTGGCTGCCCCATCCCTGGCAGTGCCCAAGGCCAGGCTGGATGGGGCTGGGGGCAGGGGTCAGGGGGCAGATGGAGTTAGATGGGCTGAAAGGTCCCTGCCAACCCAAACCATCCTGTGATTCTATGGTTCTAATTATTATTATTATTTTTTTTCAGAATATTGGTTATTTTACCAGTTATGTTTTTAATTTCAGGATAAAGACCTGGTTTTGTTTCCAGTAATAATTTCAACCTTAATTCCTTGCACTGAAGGTGCTTGTTTTCCATCATGACACATTCCTGTTCTCTCTCATCCTGACAATAAGCCAATACCTCATCTTCAGTGTCCTTCCCAACTCAATTCCTTTGATATAACCTATCCATTCCTAGACTACGGGAGAAAAAACACAGTCATCTCTCATCATTATCCCACTCAAAAATACCACAGAAAATCAGCTAGTAGGCCCTGTATCACATCCAAACGCTGCTGTTAAAATAATTCTGAAGATGACATGCTCAGGATCAGGTAAGCTTCCCAAAATATTGATCTGTCAAGCTGCTTCTGAATTTTCTTTGTCATTCTTTCATTATCACTAGGTCATTCATTATGTTGTAATGAGAACACTTGTATAATAAAATTGGACATAAAGAATAAGTGCTGAAAGTTGCAACATCTACTCATGCTTTTTGCAGTAAACTTTACCAAATGAGGTCTTTTTTTTGCAAAGTGAGAGAAGTAATACAGAGAAAAGGAGTGCTATAAAAACAGGCTGTGGGAAAATGCAGTCAGATTAATGTGCCAAGAAGCAAAGTCCTTAGGTCAATACAGAGACCATTCAAGAAGAGGGTCACAAATGAAACTGGAGACAAGATGGAACATCAAGTGAAAAATTTCAAAAACAGCGTCTCTGAAAAAAGTAGCTGATAAATCGCATTGTCTGGTTTTTAATCTGACCATATTTCTGTTAGTCAGTTCATTTCTATTAAGCAGAAGGACCTCAGGGTAAATCAGAAGCAGTTCCATCAATCTTGCTAGAGAAACATCATTGCAAAATTGGTCTGAAATCTGAATCAGATTCAATATCTGCTGGGTAAGCATTAATCAGCTCTTACCGCTAATTTCTTTTGCAAAGCTACACATCACCTGCCATTTCTGATAACACCATTGCTAAAGGAACAGGGAGAACTTCATTTTTTTTTTACCAGAAAGTCAAACAAAAGGTGCCAGGAAAAGCCAGATGATGAGAGGGGCAGAACATTTTTCCAGTAATACCCTACTAAAGTTTTGGAAATATCTCTCTAAAGAATTTAGGATTTCAGAACTGAGGATAATGCAGAATGAGCATTATGAATAGATGTGATAAGAGAGTAGATTTTTATTTTATTTTAATTTTTGCAAATGCCATTAATAATTTTAAAAAGTGAAGTAAATGACCCTTTCACTCCCTGGAAATAACACATCATCTTTACTAACCCTGCGGAAACTTCAAAGCTCTCACAGCAGCTGATGGGACTATAACTGGCTTGTCAGAAGCTATACAAGTTGTAATACACTGTTCACTATAACTGGAGTTAGAACTCTAAAAGCACTTAGGTACAGACATACATAGAGAGGTACTATTGGTTTTATAAAGTAGCTTAAACTTCATTTCCTGTATTTGACCTTTTGAAGCCTAACTCCTATATTCATCCAAAATCCAGCAGACATCTGTAGTCCCACCATCTTTTAACACTCGTGTGCTTAAATCAGTTTTGTGGGTGGACTCATCCACCTCTTGCAGCAGCTCCTGAACTTCCACGTCCTTCTGTGCACTCAGCCTTGTCTTTGAACAGTCATGAACTGAGCTGAGAGTCCAGCCGCTGAGCGGAGCCTGCTCCTTTCCGCAGCTGTGTGGTTTCAAGGCCTTCGCACCCCCTGCACCGCCGCCTGCAGAAGCACCTTCCCAGCAATGCCGTCCTCCCCGTGAGTCATTCTAATGGAGATTAAAAGATTGGCTTTGTCTCCAAAACCGACAACTCTGACCCGCAGGGCGCAGTGACATGATTACCAGGTGATTTCCCAAAGACCTGAGGTTTCCAATAATTTCTGTCTGCCCATGATATTAGATTTAGAAGGCGAAAGTTAATTTCAAAGGGGTTTAATTTTATTTAATGACTAAGTATACTGATTTCATGGTGAATTAGGCTATTCATAGCAAGATACCAGATTAAAATAAAAGATCATAGAGCTTAAGCAAAAGAAAACACTTCCGTTTCCACCAGCATTTCCAAACAAGTTCTGTGCTTCCCCTCTCCCTTCGTGTAGATTACAAATAAAACCTGCAGAGCTGAAGAGCTGTCGGGAAAGGCAATGGGAGTCTGCAAACACAAAGGCTTTTTGGCTAATCTCACATCACATCAGGGGCTCACATTCTCATTTGATTTGATCCTTGATGAAGTTCCAGGAGGTGAAACTCTCCTGCTGACAGCTCTGGTGTTTGCAGCACTACATGGGACGGCACAATGCCTGATGTCCTAGAATAGCTCACCTGTGCCAGAACTGGAACAAAAACCCTCACAGCTGGGTTACAGGGACCCAAACTCAAAGAGCATTTGTCTTCTATTATTTAGTAATAGAAATTAAATGACCAATATTTTAACTCCTGTTTTGACCAGGATTTCCTTCCCTGTATTTTATTAAATATGTCCTTCACTTAATCTCATTGCTTCTGTTTCTGCCATGAGGTACCAACAGGAATAACCTTGTGGTGACACCTCAGCCTGTTAAACTTGGTTAAACCGAGTCTGTTACAGCAGATTTTCAGCCAGACTACACAACCTAAGCAATATTGATCTTTTTTTATTTCACCCAGCAATGTATTCTTAACTTCTGTTGTTTTTCTCTTGATTTTTGTTTCCGTTGCTCTTACATTCAGATATTAAGTCTCTCAGATAATAATACATTGTGCAGAAGTGGAAACCAGAGGCTTAGTGCCATCAAATCAGAGCTCTGTTGCAGTTCCTGTCCTGCTCCAAGTTACACTGGAGCGATTGCAGTGGTTTTGCTGCTGTACCATATTGAAAACTTTCATTTAAGAAGAGTGTGGAGAAGAATCACCATGTTAAGACAACTGATCTGCTACTACCCTTTGGCAATGGTCAATACTGGGGCCATCATTGTCAGTTGAGGGTAATCTGCCTGCCAAGTACTGCCTGAGTGTATAACCTTACAGCTCTGGCCCCAGCTTCAAAAACATCTCCCTTCCTTTATCTAAAACTGTTCTCCCTTTCTTTATCTAAAACAGACTCAACCCTGAGGAAGCTTCAGGAGATGAAAACCTGGGTTTTCCATGAATAGCAATAGTGCTGGCCATGCAGTCACATACAGCTTCTGTGCAGAATTGTACCATGCCTGCCTCACCCGGGCTAGATCTCCTTCCTCTGCGCGCCTCTTAATGCTTTCAACAGTTTTAAGGAATTGCTGGGAAATGACTTACATAAAGCAGGCTGATTAGACCTTATCAACTAATGGTGTGTGCTTGTGTCTCTGGCTATTTATTTTTATTCCAGTCAATATAGATACAAGGCACTTCTCCCAACAAGCCTAGGACACATGCTGGATACACGTACAGCTTTCTGGCAGTGCCTGTCCAGCCGCCAGGTCACTTGGCTGCGGGTCTCCTACAGTGGTGCTTCTTTGCAGGTTTCTCCTGATCATTTTTCACTATTCATTGAAAAGTTTCTTGAGTTAATGAACAGGGGTTAATAAGAGGTTTTGTATAAATGGAAGATAAAGTACCATATAAAATCAATTCAGATAGTCTTCCTTATGCACAAGACTAAATAAGAACATGCTTAATCCTTTAGTTGTCCAACATCACAGGCCTAATTGCCATAACTATTTTTTTTTTGCTTCCATTTGTTATCAAACAGGCAAGTCAACAGATGGCTCCTGGTGTGTCCAGGCAAGGGAAGAAGGAATGCCTGATTTATTATGTTATTCCTCTTTTCCTGTCCATAAAGCCATTTCATCTCATCAAGGGCTCAAAGCACTGTCCCTTGAATTGGATTTCTGAAATGGATTTTAACACGCATATGAAAATTTACATTTTCATATTTCCTATTTTTGCATATTTAACTTTTGCATAATAACATGTAAAACACAGAATACAAAGTGCAACTCACAATGAGACGCATGGATTACCTGTGTATGGGATTGTCCTTCCTTTCAGGATGGCAGACCTATCACTGAAACACAGGACACTTTTTGTTTATTGCTGTAAGCATTCGTTGGGTTTCATTTTTTAACTAGTACAATTGTTCTTATTTCACATCCTCTTTCATTACTGATTTTTTGTTAGAGGCCTATTCATATAAAAGTAGATTAATTAGTGAATCAACTAAAATTTCATCAAAAGGTTTTTTGTTTGTTTGTTTCAGTGGCTAATGTCACAGAATGTTCCCTTTCTAGCATCATTTCCTATGGAAATAAATAGCTTGCATGCATGGCCTCTCTTTACTGGGCACTTTGTCTCAGTTTTCATATTTGTCACCAGTTTCAGCCATTTTTAGTCTCAGAAGCATTAACGTTTGTAGGGGCATACTGAAAACATTCAGGGAACATCCCCCCTGATGGCTGGGTGGCTGCCATGAGCCCCAGTACACGAGGCAGTGGGGAATGCACAAAGGCTGTAAAACCACCCCTCAGTTCCTAGGATTTCTGTTTTCCCTCTGTTTTCACCACAGAGCAAGTCACCACAGCCAAATGCAATGAAGTCAGATCTTTTTTTTTGTTCATTTTATTCCTCAAGCCTGCAGCTGATGTTTTTTGCACGGGAAATCAGCTCTGAAGTATCAGTGTTTGCAGGTAACAAAGCAATGCATGCGCCGTGCCAGAATGAGACAGCTCTGCGGTCCTCTAAGATGCAGAGCTCCCAAAGGGAGCACGAGGAAGCCTGGTGGGAAAGCTCACACGTCGCTGCCTCCCTGGGAGGAAGGCAGAGAGTCCTGGTGCTGCTGGCTTGACTTTTCCTTCCATTCCCATCTCTTCTGTTGTTAGGACCACACTCAGATTGGCCAGGCTGACTCATTTCTGTATAGGAACATTTATCAGATGGTGGATGAACTTCATAACCACAGCACTGATCATGAAAAGGGTGAGGCCAGTCCTCTCACTTAAGTACATTGATGGTACCAAAATCCCCATCACAGTGCAATTGCATATCACAGGTATTACAAAGTAATATTCTGGTGCTCAGCACTGAAAACAACGATTGGTCTGAATTCAGTTCTTTCAGAAATTTTCAGTATCTCTGATTCACAAAGCAAAGATCTTTGCAAAAATTCAAGATAATGCTCTGAAAATTAGATTAATATGAAACCTTGTCAACTATGTTTCAGGATGTTAATTCAGCTCAGAGCCTCATTGTCTCTTCTTTAATGCCCAAGGATTTTCCCTAGGTAAAGGATTTAGGAGGGTTGGTTTTGCCTTTTCCAAGGTGGAGAAGGGGAGGAATTACAGCCAGGTAGGGATCCTCTGGAGCTGTGACCCTGGGCAGTAAGACAGTGTCACGGGCAGAAAGCAGCAAATTACTTGGAGGCAAGAAACTCCTCAGGGTGCTCTGAAGGTGCAGCTTTGTACAGTTGGGCAGAAATTGTCTGGTGATTGAGGCCAACTCACACACAGCACTAATTATGGTACATTTGCTGTGTTACACTAGGCGTGGAACATTTCCAGCTTTGTTGAGCCCACTTTTTCTTATACTAATAAAGTCTAAAAAACAAAAACACAGGAAATCAATTAGTTCCTCTGAATTCCTGAAGTTCTCATCCCATTTTCTAAATCTGATCCTGGTGCATTTGCAGCAACAACATGTGTGGGAGCTGCAGCAGCGCTCTCCCTTTCCTATATAGCCCCTCTCTTTTCCAGACGTCTCCCCGCGGTGAACAGAGCAGGCCATGTGGCTGTGCTTCCTTCAGATTCACCTGTGCAATAGCTCAGGAGACAGGATGCAGAATTGCAGGTTACTTTTATAAATAGCTCATGAATGATGAGTAAACAGTTAGAGGAAATCAATTAGGGGGATGTTTGACAGAGAGAATTTATCATTACTAATTCACCTGGGGGGAAAAAAAAATAAAAAAGTAAAGAAAAAGAAAAGAGTAGATCTAATTTTGGGGTAAATACTTACATTGTAGTTGATGTAAATAGTTACAGCTGAACCCGTTACCTGAATTTTGAGTTTGACCCACTGGGTCATTCCAGCAGAGATGATAATATGCAGTTACTGGCATGGAACATGTCTTCAGGTATTTATTTCGTTCTTGAGAAAATAATGCCTTCTCCTGTTGTTTTAAAAACTGTTAGTTTAGTTAGGTTCTGGTGAAAGTCCTTCCTTATATCAGAAAACTCTTTAGATCAGATTTTTAATAAGACTGCTCATGGGAGTGCTGTTGGGCCATGAAGGACATTCCACAGAGCAGGACATCGCTCCCTTGTGCCCAGGCCCTGCACCATGCCCTGGGCAATGGCCTTTTCCCTTTGGACCTCTGTGCCTGGTGGTGACACGGAAGAGATTACAGGGCTTTTTCACCATGCTGGATTTTCCTTCTCAGCAGGCAGAACAGCACTGCAAGCATAAAGATGTCCAAGAACCAAATAAACAAATAAAACAAAACAAAACCACAAAAACTGACATTAAAAAAAAAAAAAAAAAAAAAAAAAAAGATGATGAACTGATGACATGCTGGGTCCTTCTGTAAAAAGGAGAAAGTTATAGCCTTAAGAAAAAGCTACTCAGTTTTCAGTGGATATAATGATCATTTATTGTTTCTTGCCTTTAAGTAAAAAGTGCTTTATGGTCTCTTCCTCTTTCCACCTATGGCTTCGTAATGGGAATTGGGTAACAGCTGCTATTTACAGGTATTAACTAGATCACAAAAGCAATGGTTCTTGATCCCTCCCTTTGAAATCTGATGGGATTCATGGTAACTTAATTAGAAACATGGAGAAATAAGATCCGAAGAGGCAACTGACCTACAAAGCAGGTTGTGATAAAATAACCTGTTTTTATTAAATATCACAGAAACCAAGATTTCCTGAAAAGGGACAATACTGAGACTTAGCAGATGCGTTTATGCTCCTGGCTCTGCTGCATCTCCCTGAGACCCAGGACCAGACATAAAGCCTGTGTTCCTTATGCTGTAAGACAGGTAATGATCCACTCACTCCTCCACAACACCTGTCCTCGCCAGCATGCTGCACAGTCAGCAGGACGTCTGCTTACCTTCCCTCGTACTCCTCTCATAATATAGCAAGTCCCTGATATGAGATGTTGGCCACAGGGCTCCAAACACTGACCTCAAGGTTATAATACAGGATTTTTAATAGCTGAAGGACGTGATGGAGGCCAAAAGGCACTGGTGGGTGGAAGAGAGTTGGCAGATGTGTGGATGTTGTATTTATTAGTGCTGATCAGGATATAGCCTCCAGCACAGACAGCCACCAACCTGCTGGGCCCAAGGAGATTGAAAGCTCACTGCATCCTGCCCTTATCCTGAAAATTCACTAATGACTGTGTCAAGAAGAAGATACTGCAGTGGATGTGGCTTTGGGCTAAACTAAAATGATCTTAGGTTCCCTCTCATCCTTACACAGGGCTCCCGGAGGAACATATCTGTATATTGCATGTTTAGTGGGGTTTGTTTCAGAGATGGATGCAAAGGCTGGAGACCTTGTGGAGAAGACCTGGCCGAGTGCCACAGAAAGGTCTGCAGGTCCCTTAGCCCCTGGGGAGAGGTAAGGGCAGTGCTATTGAACCCCCAGACCTCAATGCCAGGAGCAGCCCTGGATTCCTGTTAGTGAGACAGCACAGATATATCTGGCTGCTGACTGGATGGTGACCAACACAACCTGTAAGCACAAAGCCTCATCAGCAGAATAAGGGTGAGTAAAACTGCTTTAGGCCAGGAGGACAAACTTCGTTACATCTGGATGTCCCTTTTCATGGCTTCAGAGGAGGCTGGAACATAGCTTTTAGTCTGTATCCCCCATGGGGACTTTTTGAAAAGTGGACCCCCAGGTACAAAGTAAAACCCCTGAAGGTTTTAATGTTCTTGGGGAAAAAAAAAATAAAAAATAAAAAATAAAAATGTTTATGGATGTATCGAAGTTTGTAATGGTTCCAGCTGTAGCTTGAAATTGCCGTCCTAAATTAAATCCAAGGGCAAACAGGAAGGCAGATGTAAGGGCTGCATTAAACTGTCAATAACATGGAAGTGGTTAATGAGCAAGTGCCAGGTAGGAGACCCCCACAGCAGAGGGGGGCTCCCCGCTCCAGCCTCATGTTGCAGGATTTCAGGGGCTCTTGAACATCCCCCTGCTCCAGCGGGGTGCTGCCTGCTCCCTGCTGAAGGTAGGGTCTGGAGAACCGTAGTGAAATGCATTTCCTACTGGAGGCTGTTCTAGTAAACTCCTGAAGAAATGAACCCAAATTATCCCTTACATCCTTGCATGCATAATATTATGGTGTGTCAGTAGTACTAGGATCTGGATCTTTCAGGGGTCTTGTAGGTTAAAGAATTGCTCACAGTCTAGTGTTCTTTATTAACTGCTTGATTTTCATTGGCAGTTTTGGATGAAAGTTTTTTTTGAGCTTTGCAATGAATGTTTGAAAGAAAATCAAACAACTGCTGCAGCCTGGTGCTCCTTTTTAAATCATTCTTCTCCATAGACATTATAGCGCTTTTTGATTGGTAAAACTTAATTGCTAGGCATACTCCTCAGGTTTATATCAGTTGGGTGAATTATTGTTGCAAGCTGCCATTTGTTTCCAGGGTTTATTTTTCATGATAAATGTAAATTACTGTTCAGATTGATGGCCCCATCCTGGCACCTTGTTCTTCAATGTCAACCTTAGGGCAGCCCTGGGAATATTGCTGCTGGTTACTAGTGCGTCTCCCGATGTTCAGATGTTTTGAGAATGACACTAATCAGAACTGTGGCTTTCTTCCATCAGACTCTCTTTCATTTTTCAGGAGGTGATCAAGAAACATGCAGCATGATTGCTTTTGCCCTAATGATGCTATTTATTAGAATTCTTTGTCTTTCCATTTTGTGATATTTTTTTTTTCCCCTTGACAGGGTTCATAAAATAAAATGTGCCTCTGCAGTGGGACTTTAGACCATTTTCAAGTGTCTGGCTCCTGCCAGAAGTTGGGATTTTGGGGCAGCACCGTGGTCTGCATCTCGACTGCAGAAGCCACCTGCACCTCTGAGTGCTGACATCTGGCTGGCCCCTGCTGGCTCTGTGTTGGGGGAGGCTCAGCTGCCCACCCTGCCTTCTCCTGCTCCACACAGAAAGTCAGATGTTCTCAGGAGTGCTCAGCCACCGGCTGAGTACATGGACAGGACTTCCACCAACTGTGGATCGATCATTTGGCGTCTGAAAAATGCATCGCAACCCTCAGAGCGGTGCTGCCACAGACTAATTAAAGGCTCCGTAGAAGCTACAGTAGAAACCTACTGGTCAAATTAATTCACATTTGGGTCATTAACTTGACTGACGTCACAGCTCAGTGAGACGACTTGAAATACGTGTCAAAGCTGGCAATTTTTAGGATGCTGAGAAAAATGAGCTGAGAAATAATAAGCCAGTGTCTGCTAACATATCAAAGCCTACCACCAGAGGCCATGAAGAAAGATCTAAACTAGGCTGTGGTATTTTGCTGAAACAGTTCTCCCCTATCTCACATTTGGAATAAAAAAAATATCAGTGGGCATGATTCACAGCCCTGCACAGCCTCACCTCGATGTGCCTCAGGTGTTCATGTAGGGGAGGGACAGCACGCCATCCCCTCACCTGAGCACAGGGGTGCGAATCTTTCATCCTGCACAAAGCACAGAGCTCCTCCAGAAAGGGCTGGATCCGGACCGTGCATGCAGCCGGTATTTCCTGGTATTTGACTTGGCAGCATTCAAAGAGCTTTTTGGGGACAGATTCACGTCCGTGTGCCTCTGCATGCAGCTGGGCTGCAGGAGCCCGTGGGGCGAGGGGGCAGCCTGCACTGGGAGCAAGCACAGCCCTCTCTGGGCCACAAATATTTTGTATCAAAATACATCACATTAATCAGCCGGTATTTAATTAATAGGAAAGATCTGTCTGATTAAATTTCAATTAAGCGCCCGTTTGAAGCGATGACATTCTGGATGCTGTTGGACAACCTTGCTGACCACACAGATGGCAGGCAATGGAAGCATTAGCCAAATATTTTTACCATGACTGGTTGAACAAAATAAAGTACATCCATTATAATGAGCCGTGTTATAGCACAGCCCTCTGTGGTACAGCAAGCAGTGAAATTACCACCATAACAGATTGCTGTTCACTCCAACATATGCTGACTCTCCAACTTATTCTGTATTTCTGTGCATAAACATGGATATACAGATGAATTAAGTTCTTTGATATGTAATGAGTGCTGTGAATCCACAGGTTCCTGAACAACGCAGAGGATCCAGTAGGTATTATATTATTCAAATACGGCTTTTTTATTTTTTTTCCTCGCTATCTGTCTTTCTTGATTCTTATTAAAATACCTTTGCAGAGGAAAGTTATTAAAGAGCCTGTTTAGCTAATTCATCAATAAGAAAACAGCAGCCAAAGAAAAGTCACCATCAGTGCTTAGGCACACAGACATTCATTGCAGTGACAAAGCTTGAACATAATTACTTAGCTGTGTGATGTGATGACTTTATTATATGACTCTGAATTAATCTGACTTTGAAATGACAAATTTCACAGCAGTTTATTAGGATGTGACTGCTAAATGACTGATATGACAACGACATGTGTAGTAATCATAACCTCCTAATATAGTTGTACGTTTTTATCCCCCAGATGTAGCCCTGATAATGGCGCTTCAGCTGATTCCAGGAACCTAAGGAAATTTTACTGTATTGTATTATAAAAACAATAAAAGCTCTTATTTTAACACAATAGGCTCACACTACACTGTGCTGTGAAACTGCAGTAGTGGGTATTGATGTTGAAAGTATTTCCATGGGGCTTTACAGTGTAATTAACCAGTAACGTTAATAGAATAAGAGCCTGTACTAGCAGCAGCCTAGGATCACCGGTAGGCACATGCAGAGGAAAACCACTGACTTTTGAAGAAAGCTGAGCTCACTGCTGAAGGTTTTCCTGCGTTGTTCCCACCAAGCCACACTGAGCACCCCTGAGCTCTGCCAGGCTTCTGAGAAGGGCTTTGTTCAAGAATTTTCCCCGTCCTTTTACTATAGCCTTTTACTACAGTATATACATACTTTCAGAT
The DNA here is from genome assembly GCF_011077185.1 of Oxyura jamaicensis. Lineage (NCBI taxonomy): Eukaryota > Metazoa > Chordata > Aves > Anseriformes > Anatidae > Oxyura > Oxyura jamaicensis. The sequence goes on along the minus strand of NC_048897.1, from coordinate 52,621,821 downwards.
GAAGAGGAAAGGTTTTGCAACTTCAGGAATTCATGGCTTGTGAGGAAGCTAAAATGAAAATTAAAAGGCCAGTCAGTATATTGTTGCAGGGCCTGGAGGATTCAGCAGACCTCAGGCCTCTCAATTACTCTCTTCTAGGTCCTTGTGCATGCTGAAGAACTATTTTAAAGCAAAGCCTGAATGTGGGACAGGTGCAGGAGCAGGTGCTGTGCCCAGCCTCTTCCAACAGCACAGAACTGCCTCTCTCTTCCTCCCCTCACCCTGAACGGCCCCAGTGCAAGGATGAAGTTAGCTGGGACGTCCCTCCGGACATCAGGGGGTGATGTCTCAGAGGTGGTGTTTCCTGGGAGCGTGGAGACATCTGCCCTACCTTCAGCTGTGCTCTGCTCTTCACAAAAGGGAGAGGTTAAAGAAGACAAGAGCTAGGGTACTGTGTGAATGCAAAGATGTAAATTGGATCAACACTTGCTAAATAACTTTCTTTCCAGTTTCCCCATTGAAGATGCCTTCCATAAATTCAAAGGAATAATCCATGGCTCCGAAACCCCCCAGGCACCCCTCCCTGCAGGACCAGCCACCTCCTGTCCTGCCCATGCTGCCTGTCTCCTCTTCCACCTTGGCTATTCCAAGCTCTGCATCTTGGAAGCAATGTGCTGTTGGGCTGCAGCCCACATGGAGTAGGGCATCCACTGGAGCAGCCTGCTGGGCACCACCAGGGCTTTGCAATACCTAAAAGAAAGCTTCTGGATTGGGCAGACACAAAACCTCTTTTTATACCAGGTCTACTTCAGGGGAAGTAGCTCTACATTTAGCTGAAATTTCCATTGCTGCGGTACCTGTAAAAGAGCGTTAGTATCCTCATTATTCAATTAGACAGATACACTGGCAGTAAAATATTCATTTTTTGCAGCAGAAGCTGAATGATATTTCCTTGAATACCTGCAGACATATTCCCTAATTGTTGCCTCATATATCTTAACTGTATTATTTCTGATTTGCAAGTGTAAATAAATGTACTGCTTGGGATGATCATATTTCACACCAATTTATTTGAATGACATTAATGAGTTCTCTCTGCCAGTGAGACCTTGGAGAGCTAGACTGCATTTTGCTACCCACTATCATATATTAAAATTAAATAAATAAATAAAAACCACCCATGGGAATGCCTGAAAGGATTTAATTTTTGTTAGTTATTTGCATTCCTCAGTTATGAGCCTGTGGCACCATTAACAAACAAAATAATAATTTTCTTAAAATACTGGAGACTTGAAAGTGCTCTTGATAAATTTGAAGGTTACAATTGCTAACAAGCCCCACTTTGCTGTTGGAAGCACTCCACAGGTACGGCACTGTAATTTAACGCTGTAATCTCGGAAGGCACAAACAATGACATTTGATAGGTTTCAAAAAAAGAAAAAAAAAGGAAGAGATGTTTGCTTCCTTTGGTGTTTAAAAATATATATATTTATTCTTTGACTGAAGACCTTAATCACATCCACATTCATTGTAGGTTCTTGGCAGAAATGTCTCAGCACAGTCCCTGTTACATTTGCCTCCCAGTTTACACCATTTCTGAAAACTACATCTGGAAATCATTACCTTCTAGCCCCTGCACAGGGTTTTCCCCATGCCAGAAAAGCCATCTTCAGGGCTACATGCACTTTTTCATCTTCCTTCTGCTGATGCTTTTGATCCTGGAGCAGGACACGACTCCAAGCAACCAAGTGCTCTACACGCAAAGGCACCTCCTTTACGAGCTGCTATATGGAAACAGAAGCACCTGACTTGGCAAAGGGTTTCTCTGTGATGACTCCAGGTAAGAGTGATGTAGGAGCTGCCTGGGGTGTCAATGGAGATGTATGACTTGGGGCTCAATTTTTATGTTGCTTCAGTGGGATTTGGGGCCATTGTCTCAGATTGAGGCGTTTTTAGGTGCCTAAATAGGCATGCTTGAGGGCCGGGTCTCAAAGGTCCCTGTTGGAGGGTCTAAGACAGGAAGGTGAATTGACATCTGAAAGGGACTTTTTCTCCACTTTATGTAAGGGTGAGACCACAGTTGGTCACTTAGCCTACATCCCTGGCTGTGAAAACCTTGGATCCTCAAGTGAAGCGAGGCCACCCTCGGTCTTCTGCCAGCTGCACTGCCCTTTCTCAAGGGGGTGCCAGGAGAAACGCACTGAAGCCTGGAAGGTGCCCATACACAAAAATAATGCAAGCCTGTAACTACCACTGACAGGCAGACTGGGAAGAAAATGGTGCCACAGACCACGTGGGGTTTCTTTGCACTTAAATCCTAGAGATCTTGCTTACCCTTGTGGACACCACCGCCCAGCCCCGTGGTAGCCACCGGGCCCTTTCTGTACAAACACAGAAACATTCCCCCAGACCAGTCCTTCCTTTGTGGACCCGCAAGGCTGTTCCTGCAACGTTGTTTGTCAGCAGCGCTTCCACGGGGCGCCCGCATCAGCATTCCTGTGCCACCAGCCTGCCCGCTGAAGCATAGTATATTCTGCACTTTATATTCAAGGCAGCCGAGTGCTTCTCCTTCCTTTGAGTGGCATACTGCCACCCATACATTACAGAGAGAGCAAAACTCGGAGGAATCATTGAAGCTAACCATACATTACATGCATGATGGGCTTACCAGATGTCATTTCTTACATTGTTATGGTTTCATAAACTACACTGACATTGTCATTATGCTCAAAAATTTGATCCCGCTCTGCTATTCTTAAAATGGATGATTCTGAAGGTTGTTGCATTAACAAATAGGAGTATGCAGGAAGGTAGATTTGCAACAGGAGTTTGTGAATGACTGGGTTATAACATTTGCTGGAAAATGGCATGACAATTGATTCATTGCTGGAGACAGTAACAAAAAAGGCAATGCAAATTCAAAGGTTAAAGGATCCATAAAGCTTTGAGAAGAGATTTATTACAGTAGGTGGACATATTTTGCTCAGAAACTGGAATTGCAGCTGTCTTCCCTGTATTTATGAGACATTTAATTAATCAGTCATAATAAGTATGTTAAAAACTAAATATCTCCTATTGAGATCTACATTTGTCTTGGTGCTTTCTCCATTACTGCTTGTTTGTGATAGCAGAAAAATTCACTTCAGGTACTTGAAGAGGGATCAGCCCTCTTCAGCAGGGCTTGCAACCCAGAGCACCCAGAACTTGGGAAAAGGGAAAAAACAAACAACAAAAAGGGAGATGCTTAGCATATATGGGGAAACCCTGTGCTTGCTTCCATATCATCTGGGAGGGGGAGCTCTGGATGTGGCTGACTGGGGGGCAGCAGCGGAGACAGTGAGCCCACAGGCAGCAGCAGCATGGATCTGCTCTTCACCAAAAATGGGGAATTTGAAGCAGGGAGGTGCAGAGACTTTGCTGAGCAGTGCTGACAGGCACCACAGAGAACTGCAGTGGGGAGCTCAGTCTTGCTCCAGTTTCCAGTCGTACATCACAGAAATGTCTGTCACCTCCCTGACCTCCGTGAAAACTGGAGCTACTGAGCATCTCTAAAATAAGGCTGGGATGCCTGCAGGCAACAGGCAAATGCAGAATTAGGGCCAGTTTCTTGACAAGCTTGTCTTTAGAAAATGCATTGATTTCTGCAGGCCCTTCCCCGTTTATACAGTCAGGGAATTTGGCCTTGTGCCTTTCTAGGAGGACAAGGACTGGGCATTTCAGGTTCTTTTCTTCTCTGCTGGCTTCCTCCCTCTCTTGTCTCACAACGAATACTCAGAGGACTGCAACAAGGAGCACAGAAACAAGAGAGGACCCCAACAGCATACATTATTAACAACGTCTGCATTCTGTAGTGTCCTTGCTGCTAAAATTAACACAGCCCGCATGGCACCCTGCCAAACTGAGCAAAGCATGCGTCATAAACAATACAGGTGGGTGCGATGTCGAACCATTTGTCTGCTCCTGTAAATGTCCCATCACGTCCTTCTCAGCTTAATAATGCCCCGGCTAACTAAACTGAGTGATAGTTTTCACAGGCTAATAACGACTCATTTGTCACAAAGTCTGACTTTCATTTGCAATAGCATCATAAATTTTCTGCACTATATGGCATAGCTGAAAAGCATATTTATTTTATTTTATTTTTATTTTCTCCTCTTGTAGCCATAGTATCATGTAAATTTTTTCTGTAGATGTCCAAAAAAGAATATGGAAAAATCCCACCTTAAGAGGAGTGCAGAAACGTGCTCCATTGTCTACTCATGAAGCACAGGAGAAGCCCAGTAAGCTCTCCATTTCTGGAAATAAAGATCTGAGTCTGTTAGGGAGGTTAGTGTAGCAGAAGGCTGAAGTAATAGGTACCCCAAAAAAGGGTCAGAAATGGTGGAGGACTCAGACCCTTTCCCAAAAGTCCTGGTTTAAATCTAAAGGAAAGCTGAGTCCCCAGGCAAGCTTGTGCAGAAAACAGAAAATGCTATCAGGAAATAATGTGGAGTGGCAAATTTTCTTGTAACTCTGAGATGCCTAACCCATGTTAAGAGCTTTCCATGGTTCATGGGTGTGTGTGGGTGCTGATGCATTTGCATGAAAAGAAAAAGTGTTAAACTTAGTCTGCCAGCCTGGTCTGTCATGTAATTCCCAGCTACTGAGCTCTGTCAGTTCTCGTCATCAGGGATGAAAGGTGGAGAATGATGTTGAAGACCAGACCTGGATGAGCAGGGAGGAGTTGCTCCCTGGAGCATCTTCAAAGAGGCAGGGAGTCATTTCCAGCCCAGTGCAAAACCACCTGCTCCTGAAGCTCTCTGGACCTGAGTTACTGCACTCATTTCAGGCTCAGCAAACCATGCTTAATCCACCTACATCCTCCAACTCTGGGTGGTTTAGAGCTCCCCAGACAGGCAAAGAACATCAGCGGAAAAATGGATATTCTGATTGATGGAGTTAAAGGATTCTGCCCAGTTCCAGAGGCAAACAAATGGTCCTTGGTCTTTGCTGGCAGGGCATTGTCAAATGGAGGGCTGGAACTGCCAGGCAATAAAAATCAGAATTATCACTGAACTAGAGGGACTAACACAGACTTCTAACAATCAGGAGTCTGGGGAGGTCCCTCCTGACTGGAAACTAGCCGATGTTAAACCTATTAACAAGAAGGCCATGAAAGAAGACCCAGAAAACTACAGACCTGCCAGCCTAACCTCAGTCCTTGGGAAAATTATGGAGAAGACTGTGCTGGGGGATATGGAAAGGCACTTAAGGAACAAAGCTGTTATCAGGTGTAGTCATTATGGGTTCATCAAGAGAAAGTCCCGCCTCAGTAATTTAATCTTGTTCTATGATAAGGTCACCTGCTTGGTGGAGGAAGGGAAGGCAGTGGACGTAACCTTTCTGGATTTCAGTAAGGCATTTGATTCCATCCCTCACGGCATCCTTCTGGACAAATTGTCCACCTGTGAGATAAATGTGTTCACTCTGTGCTGGGTGGCTCAATGGCAGAGCTCAAAGGGCTGTAGTAAATGGGGCAATACCCAGCTGGGGGATGGTCACCAGCTCTGTCCCCCAGGGCACAGTTCTAGGCCAGCTGTGTTTAACGATGTTATCCATGGTCTGGACACAGGAGTTGAGTAAATCCATTGATCTCTGCAGGTCCCTTCCAACTGCACTATCCTATCCCATCCCATCCTATCCCATCACTTGTAGTCTACGTGTAATACAAAGAACAAATCACAAGTGCATTGCATTTACGGGTACATGAGCTCTGAATTATCTTACGAAAACAGAATATTCCACTAGTGTACTCAGGCATTTATTTATGTTATAGCAGAGCATCACAGAATTTAAAGAAGGTGAAAATTATGCGTGATGGCACTCCTTTAAACAGCAACACACCTTGACTGTTTCCAAAATAAGCCTTATGGTAGCAAAGGACTTAGCAACTTTTAAGCAACAGGAGCTAAGCTGGTGAAAATTGGCAAAGCTTCCCTGAAACCTGGGATGGCTCTGAGTCCATTCCAGCCGAGGACCCAAACTATATTTTGTCAAAGACTGAAGAATACTCATTAGCTTTTCTTGTGCTGTATATTCCACTCTACAAAATTGGCCCCCGATAAATAAATAAATAAATAAGATTCATGTAATTCTTAGGCCTCAAGCCTTAGTCACTCAAGACTATCCGGACAGCAACTCTTCTCTTTTAAGGACATGTAGAAGAGGCTCAGTCTGGCTCTTTGCACTGCAGCTTACAATAGAAAGCACGAGGGATTTTTACATTTCATTTGTTGTATCTCACTTGCAAAGATCTATCAGTCCTCGGGGAAGCAGGAAAGACTAAAACATCCAGTGTAAAAAATATGTGATACAGGACTCTCACTTTGTTGCAAGGAATAAAGGAGAAAGGGAATGGCTGGGATCCAAAACTGTGTTCTGCCAGGGAACAAGGAAAGCAGGGTGTTCTATTGTTTAGGCCCAGTTAAACTTTCAGTAAGGATAATAACTGGATAATAGCTTCTCTGGAGTTAGTGGCAAAGAGGCTGTGTTATCCATAGGAAGGAGCTGTAAACTTTTTCTATAACCTTACAGAAAGAACGACGTCTGCTGATGTCACAACCTTATGGCAAGATACTAGATAAATTATCTGTAAAACTCAATATTATTAATTACTGCTCACAGTGAATGTCTGTGACAGCTGGTAAAGGTATGTACCCTGTTTCCAGAAATCCTTGAAAGGATTTCAGCCTCCATATAACTTTGGACTCACAGGACTGCATACACCTCCTGAGTTTCAAAAGTGATTTCATCAAAATTACACTAAATGTGACATTGGCCCATCTTGTCTTCTAAATATTCTTCTCTGAGAGATTAACAAGACCCTGTCTTTATCCTCCTATCATGAGATGACTCCAGTCTTATCTTGTCCAGTGACTGCTGGAAATAATTTTCTGGTAGTTGCCCTCTTTGCTCTTGATCTCTTTGTCTGGTCATCACATTAGTAATTTTGTTCTATTGTAACATGAATGTCCAGTTCATTTTCATTCCTATGCAGCTGATACCTAACTTAATTTCTTATTCTATACCATATTGCCCTCCAGAGCTCTCTATGAACTTCCATGGCCTTCCACCATTAGTAATTGAATATCTCTAAATTTCGTAATATTCTTCTCCTTTGTACTGTGGAAGTGAAATGACCCTCACTTTGTGCTGGAGTGCCTTCCATACATGATTTGCACTTGTTCTGAACAAGAGGCTTTGCCTCTTGCAGCAAAAGCTAAATATATGCAATCTGGGATGCGTTTAATCATTGTGGAAGAGAGATTTTTCAGATCAGCTGGTGTAGCTTTTGCAATGTTGCTCTGATTAAAAATTGCCTGAATTGGATTTCCAGGGAAGTTTTGAACTTAACTCAATTCAGTTTATTACTTGGAGACTAAGTGTGTCCAGAAATCTGGTATTTACGGGCATCAGATGACAGTGATTTCTTGGCTTGAAAGCTTGGTAGACTACAAGCAAAAACACAAAAAAGGCAACACTTCAGTACTTGAGAGAAAAAAATATAAATTACTACACAGTGTGGTGAAATAATTATCTGCCCTGTACACTTTGAAGGAAATGAACCTTATGAAGGCAGTTATTGAACCACATGTAAAGAGAAAAGAAGAAGACAGCAATCACCTTGCATTCAGTGGGGAGGGAAAATCTACCAACAGCCAGCATATGTGGTTGCGATTTCCTGTGTTCATAGTCTTCACATCTCATAAGCAGGGTACTAAGACTGGGGTCTGTCACAAGTCAGATGTGTCTGGTCTCAGATATTTGTTAACAGTTGTGCTTTTATTTTCTCCCCTGGTAGAGCTTATCTGTAGCTTTTACCAGTCCGTGATAGCCAATATTTATTTTATCACTACATGAAAAACTTGGGATCAACTTTGCCTTATGGCAAAAAAACACCCAGTTATTTGTTTTTACAGAGTCCTCTCTGCCAATGTTGACTCACAAATTAGTGTTCAGTTAATTCATCTACAGCACAGGATGGGGAAGGAATATGTAATGGCTCTCAGATTCTACAGACACAAGAATATATAATATATAATATTATATATAATATTCTAAGGATGTCTTGTTGTGACACAAAAGGTAATATATATGTGAATGCATTTGAGGGATATTTGTGCCACAAACACTACAGAAATTCTGCTTTTGGTCTAAGATTTTGAAGGATCTTGGAGAAATGTTTCTATTCACTCATAATATAAATACAGTTTTACTTAAGGAACACTTGAACCTTTCACAGAGTGATAGGCTAATCTCTTGCTGCTTGCCATTTTTAATAAAGCCTGGACAAAGCTACAGCTGAATTTTGTTATTGAAGAAGGCTGGGCAAAATGATTTAACACAAGTTATTTAGTAAATCAAACCCTGGGAAACAGTGGAAAGGACTGAAGAGCTGAGCGAAGGTTGATTTCCACATCAGAGTGTTAAGCAATGAACAATGATAAGGCAGAGTTTAATTTAGTAATGAACAGAAGTTATCAATAACCTACTGGTTTTACACCAGTGATAACAATATAATTAGATTTGAAATCAAAAGATAGAGATGAAAAAACTCAATTAGTAAGATAAAAAATGTAAATGGTGGAAAGTGCAGTTTACTGGATTAAAGGAAGTATGAAAGGTTAATTGGGAGCAAGAACTAAAGGAAAACTATTAGCAAGAATCTGGAACTGTTCAAAACAGTGCTGGGAAAATTACATGATAAAGCTGGGAACTGCACACCTAGGAAAGATAAGGAAATTACATACAGCCATCCCCTCTCTGCACAGACTAAGGAGGAAAGATATTATACAGCAAAAATTCTATCTGTGGAGAAAGGAGGGTAGCAAAGCGCCCAGCTGGTGAGGAGCACTGCCCTGGGCACTGCGGGCACTGCACCTTCCCCATTCCCCACTGCAAATCCTGAAGTGCTTTCAGCCCTGAGCCCAGGCTGCAAAATGGATTTGCTGGGGTGAGGGCAAGTCCTGCACCTGCTCCTGGCTGGTGGTTCACAGTGGGTGCACAGTCTGACAACAGCCAGCTGAGGACAGACAGACCTGCAGCACCCCGTGTCCGAGCTGGGTGGCCACGGCTGCTGGCTGCAGCTCAAGCACATGAAACCACTCCATTTTTTCCTTGTCTCTCCTTACTATATTCCTCTTTCTGTTAAAATAGGGATGATTGAAGGAGGAAGGCAGCTGGAAGGAATGGAAGACGTGGATCCATCTTTCTGAATAAAATAAAATAAAAACAAAAACTATCACCCCATACCTCAAAGCTGCCCAATCAGTCTTCTCTGAATTGAAATCTTTCACAAGAATACTAAAAAACAATATTATGATTTTCCATCCTGTGGAAAGCTCATTTCACTAAATGTGGGAAAAGTCAAGACACAGCTGAACTGAACTTTCTAGTTCTCTGCTGATGGGAATGGTAAACTATTAAATCAGTCAAATCAGATTTTTCTGGGAGAGAATTCAGTCTTACTGTGGTTTCCTTCCAGCACAGAAATGCTCTCTCCAGTTAACTGGAAGTGGACATAATGCATGCAGAGATTACAATAAAATGAATTTTTGACCTGGCCATGAAGCTCCAAATGTAGTTATGGTTTGAATTTGTGGACCTTAGCCTTAGCATATACTGCAAAACTACAAACTTCTTGTTTCATAAGGCTTGGCTAAGCAAAAAATTACTTATAAATATAAGGTGCTGTTTCACTTCAGTCGTGAAAAGAAATAAAAAAGTAAATGTTCCCCGCAACTCACACATTCTGAAAATTACTTTTTCAGGTATTTCTCATGTTAATATTAGTTTTCTAAGCCTAAAAACCTCGGACTCATAGAACTACAGTCAAAGCTCACATAAAGCCTGAGAGGCAGGCCCACGTGAACCTCATGAAATTTAACAAGTGCGAGGTCCTGCATCGGGGCCAGGGCTCTCCCAGGCACAAATCCAGGCTGGGCAATGGGCAGATAGAGGGTTGCCTGGCAGAGAGGGACCTTGGGGTGGTGGTTGACGAGAAACTTGATGTGAGCTGGCAACGTGTGCTCGCATCCCAGAAAGCCAAACACACCGTGGGCAGCGTTGCAGCAGGGCGAGGGAGGGGATTGTTCCCCTCTGCTCTGCTCTCCTGAGGCCCCACTTGAAGCCCCTGTGCTCAGCTCTGGGGCCCCCAGCACAAGGAGGACAGGGACATATTAGAATGAACCCTGAGGAGGGTCACAAAGATGATCAAGGGGTTGGAACACCTCTCCTATGGAGACAGGCTGAGGGAGCTGGGGGTGTTCGGCCTGGAGAAGAGAAGGCCCTGGGGAGACCTTACAGCAGCCTGCAATAGGACAAGGGGGAATGGCTTTAAACTAAAAGTGGGTAGGTTTAGATTAGATATAAGGAGAAAATTCATCCCTCCGAGGGCGATGAGGCCTGGGCCCAAGCTGCCCCATCCCTGGCAGTGCCCAAGGCCAGGCTGGATGGGGCTGGGGGCAGCCTGGGCTGGGGCAGGGGGCCCTGCCTATGGCAGGGGCTGGAATTAGATGGGCTGTAAGATCCCTGCCAGCCCAAACCATCCTGTGGTTCTATGAAAGTAGCACTTTGTTTCTGATGACAGGAATTTATAATAGATGCCTCAAAGGAAAGCTGGAGTGTGAAGTAAACAGATGAGGAATAATCTGCTCTGCAAATGAGGTTTTACCTTTATAGCTAGGGATTGCTTTGAGTGGTAGAACGTGAATTTTCATCTCTTCCACAGCATTTTTGTTATGATTAATTGCAGCCACTCTGGATATTCCTAATATTCATCTTAGCCACTAATTCTAGGTCTTTGCCATCTTCTTAATTTCATTGACTCACTTAAGTGGTGAGTTCCATGGGGAAATAATTTGTTTTGCATATAAAAACTTTTTGTTTATTATTATTATTATTCTTTGAATGTTTTCATGCTGAAGTGTTGAGATGGGGAAGTAAGAATTTCCCAAGCTACCTTCTCCAGGCCATTTGTTAACTGCTAAATGCTGATATTCCCATGACGGTTGTCTCTTTTTCTGGGTAATCTGTCCTCATCTTTTTAGCCCCTTGCTCACCAGATCTGTTATTTTTTCAAGCCAGAATCTTGTTTTACCTCCTTTCCTTGAATCCCTGCCAGTTTTGCATTTTCCTTCTGCAATGAGGTGTGCCAGGCATATTCCAGGTGAGTCTCACCGGTGCATTGCTCTAAAGCCTTTATTTTTTTGTCTAGTTTACCCTTCTGACCATTACGTATTTCAGCATATCTGCTTTATGGACCATAGACAAGCATCAAGCAGAGTTTTTGATTATACTTCAGTGCAGGTTACTCTTTTTTTTTTTTTTTTTTTTTTTTTTTAAGTTTCTCCAGTAATATACAGCTAAATGCCAATTTTTAAGAACTTTCCAAATGAATGGAATATGATTTCCCTGATTGTTATATAACCTGTGTTGAATGAAGAAATTGTAGTCATTCTCCAGAAGAACTGCATATATTGTAGCAGCACATTTTATAGGTGTTCAGCATGCCCTTTCATCATATAGAAGTTACAGGGCTTGTGGAGATGTGGAGACTAGCGTTTGGGCATAAATGAGCCATGTTCAAACATAACAGCTACATTAAATATTCTCAATACCTTTTCCTTTCAAGTTATGAAGCCCTTTGAAAAGTCCTTCTGACTTTTATCACCTCCTGACGCTGTAGTAAAATGCTGTGAAGAGCAACTTTCTTCAGGCTTTTCCTTTGCATCAATAAACTTTATTTTGAAAAGTTTTGTCTCAGAATATTTCAGACAAGACTATATCAGATGTTAACTCTTATTTTCTTGCACTGGTGTTCGGATTCCTCTTTGCTGAACTTAAGAGGCCACGATGAAAAGAGGAAATGGAGAGCACTATTTTTTTTAAACAAATTACCAAGAGCATCTATGTCTCCAGAGCTACAGCAATTCTCAGCATGCCATCAGAGGTTCTCACGTGCAACTTGAGAAAGCAAACTGCTAGAAGCAGGCTAAAGCACATAATAAAATCATAAAAGACTGTTTCTAAGGAGAAATGGGAGGGCAGGAACAGCAATGTTTTGGAGCATTTGTATTTACTTGCAGGGATATAGGCATTTTAGAGGTGTCACTGTTCATCTATCTACTCACTTAACGAGGGAAATGCAAACAGGAGAGACGAGTAAACCCACCAGTCAGCCTGATCTTCCTCTCAACCCACTGGCCACCAGCCCAGCTCCTCCGTGAGTACAGTTTCACAGCAAGGAGCACCCACCCTGAGTGTCACGGCTTTGGTACCCCAGGGCCCCTCTGGGAAGAGATGACAGCTTCAGCTTCTGGCTGACAGCTCCCACGGGTGCCTCAGCTGGAATCATTACTGCTTTGGATTACTCTGAGGCAAATACAAATTTGGGCTTAGTTAGTAAAACCCCATCTTAACTCTTCTGCAGCATCATAAATACATTTAAAGAAGAGAAAATACAACTGTCGTCATTATACTTGAATAAACTAAGCTTAAATAGATGCAAAATCCAGCGTGTTATGCAACAGGCATTTCTTTCATTATTTAGTTGGACCTGTTGGCTATTTACATTTAATTTGTCCTTTTTATGGTAGAGAGTAATTAACCCAAGCATTCTTGCCAGCCAAATAGTGAGGACTTTGTACTGGAGCAGAGCAAATTAAACTTTGATGCGACAATGATGACTGCCAGCTACTTAAAGGTGAATCATAAAGGCTTTAAAAACCCTGCTCGCAGGATTCTCAAATGTGAACAGAAGCCTTTGGCTTTAAATGGTAATTAGCACTGTAGTTAAACAGAAATTGAAATTAAAATGAGGGCCCACACATTTTCCTGGAAGTTGATCTTCACTGCTCTGGCCAAGACAACTATTTTATAATAAACCTGCTGGAGTTTGAAATAACTATTCGTTTCCAACCCAGGGCTTTCTGCGCCTGGGGATTAAAACCTGATGGCATTTGTCTTTGGTCTTTTAGGACAGCTGCTCACTTCATTCGAGTGATTCCCTGCAAAACCAGGTCCAGTCTGCTGGAATTTCAAGATCAATATTAGAGCCATCCTGTCTCATCTGCTCTGCCAAGCACCCCATGGGCCACTGCTAAACCTAACAAAATTCACACCTTCAGAGCAAAGCACGCTTGCACAAAAATGGCACTTTGCTGGAAAGATTGGTGGCCTTATGTCTGTGCCGCAGACCTTAAGAGGCCCTCCAATACAAGGTCACCATTATGCATGCACTGGTCCTCCTGGTGCAACAAACTATGCCGTTGGTATTCACGGAATTGCCACAAAAAAAAAAAAAAAAAAGACTTTTCCATGCAGATAGGGTTCCCATTTTGATTCTTTGCAGGGCAGCACTGTAACTGGCCCAGATGCTGCTTGTAAGCAGGCTGTTTGTCCATCCCCACGCAGGGCTCACGCTGCTTGCAGATTTCTGGGTGAAAACCTCATCTGCTCTCACAGCCTGCCTGGGTTAGCCAAGCAGGTAATGTGAGTAGACGTTATTACTAACAAGGTTACGCATAAAGTGACAGTTTGCACACTCTGCGAGTCTTCTATGAATACCGCTGCCTTCGCTATATGACAAATATATACTTCACAGCTTAATCAGTGATAGCTGAGCGTGGTGGAGTAGACAGCACCATCAGCTGGGAGATGGCTAGCTTCATCTCCAGTTTGTGCTGTAATTTCCTTTGGGCTTTGCACTACTTAATATCATCTGGGATGATAATAGCATCTGAGAATATTCTTAGTATTCCTCTTGTTACTCTGCTAGTAGTGGGCTACGTTGCTTTTTCACTGCTTCCCAACCAAAACTGCACGCTGAAGGCAACTTAGTATTAATGTTGTGCTTGAAACTTTCCCTAGGATTGTGCCAGGATCTGTTCAGGCAGTTGTTCTTTCTTCCAGCGCATTTATCACCTGAAGACCAAGCACCACAAGTATTTCTGCATGCACTGAGATGTGTTTTGAGACTTAAAGACCAATCACTAGAACTCCAGTCCAAAGTGAGAAAGCAATGATGCCCCATGGTGGAGTTTCAGACCCAAAGGGAACTCAATAACCAAAGCACCTGTCAAAGCAGCTTTGAGTCAAGAAAGAGAACTACAGCTGGGGTCTTGGATTAAAAACAAATCCCCATTACAAAGTGGGCAAAGGTTTAAGGGGCAGATGAAAAAGCCGAAGAATATTATGTTGCCTACATTTTTCTGTGCTGAAGCTTTCCAGAGTGGCCAGGTGAGTTCAGGCTGCTCCACAAGCCTTTGAACTCTATTGGCAAGGGCTGAAGCAACTCTTGATTTGAATTCAGAAACAAGAAAGTTTCAGAATTTCAGAACCCAAGGGCCAAAAAGGGTAACAGTAAGGAAAATAAAAGTTCTGGGAGCCCTTCAAAAGACAGTAATTTGCCAGTGCCAGACAGACAGACCCAGTCCCTGGAATGAAACCAGAAGCTTCTAAATCCTGCAGGAAACTGCAGGTGCATCACACCTGCATTTTGACCTGCTTCTCAGCCCCATCCCAACCCAGATCCTGTGGTGCCAAGCAACAGCTCCAAGACTCAGACTGGTTGAAGGGATCTTTGCTGCTTCAAGGCAGCTTGTGCATCTACCCCAGGTATTTCACATGAACCCACCAGCATTTTTTCAGTGTGCTTTGTAAAAGAGACTTTCTACAGAGGTTAATCCCTGGACTTTTTATCCAGCTCTCCCAAAACAGACTGACTCCGACAGGTGAAATATACTCAGAGTCATATACTATAATTTTCAGGGATTTACAACACGCGCTCTGAACTGGCTGGGCGCCAAGAACATTTGAAGATTAAGGAATAGGAAAGAATTAACAGCATTATAGGGCATAATAGCTTACTCCAGCCTTGAAGCTGAGGTTTGACACACTTCACGAGTTTTTTTTCCTTCTCCTTTGCAGTTCTTGACAGTCAGCAGTGGTCCTGCATTATTTAAATTACCAGAAACAGCACTAGTGGGAGGCACCAGTAACCCCAACTTCAACATTTAGGTTTGCCTGGATTTTTTTGGTGTTTACTTCACTCAGAACTCACCCCCAGATGAAGGGCCTGTCCCTCCCAGCCCATGGTTCAGCTGCAGTGCTTTGTGCAGCTCCGCATGAGGTTTGCTGCACTACATCAGCACACGAGCTGCCAGCATTGCTTCCGTGGGTGCTGTGGTACCCAGGTGAAGATGCAGGCTTGTTCCCAGGTAACGGAACCCTGTTTTTTCCCCTCTGATTGAGAGAGCAGAGCTTATTAGTAGGTGGTATGGAGACTGTTGGAGTATAAGCACCAAGCCTGCTCCAAGCTGGTGAGAGCTTTTCTTGTGCAGAGCTGCTCCCAAAAGGCATAATCTTTGGGATCTGCTTTGCAGATACACGTGCCGTAAAAGGGAGCCTTGCTAACCCAGGAGAAAATATCATAGCACTGAGTTTCCTTTGCATTCTTTACTCATTACAGTATTAACTGCATAAATGTAATTGCAATGACCAAGGTGAAAGCTTCTTCCACCACTACACCAAAAGAAGATGCTTCATTCTACCCATTCCTGGGGGCTCTTCCCTAGATTTTGTCTGTCTGCCAGTGTGTGCCAGCAACTTCTTACCAAGGCAGAGTACCTTTCAGCATTAAACATCTAACAGCGTTTTCCACTTAAAGTTCCCTACTCATTCAGTAGAAACTAGATTGCCACCAAGAAGTTGCTTCTCAGAGGTTATTATCCACCACCCACGAGTACTTCAGTTGACTGCTTAGATAATGTTCAGTGCAGCTAGAGACCCAGGCATTAAAAACAGAGCGCTCTCCTTTTATCGGCTCCCTGATCTAACATCATCTTCCACAGCGCTCTGCCTTATGTCTGCTCTAAGGTCACTATTTAGTGTTCATCAATGTAGTCTAGTGATATCCTCAATTATCTTTTATTTTCACATTAATGATCTTTGGAACAGGCTCTTGAGAGATAAAATACCAATTTAAATATATTATTTTTGTCCATGGCTTCCAGAAAAAAAGCTTATTTGCTGTTTTATTGTCTTGCCTTGCTCTCCATCTGACCCTCCACAAACAAGCACACACATTTTACTCATTTTATGGATATATTTTTTTCCCCAACCTCAGGAGCTCATGACAACTGTAATTTCTGTTTTTAAATACAGACTTCCTTACAGGTGAAGATAATTTAAAATGTCTGTCTGAGGTCTGGGATGAAATTACTTGCAAACAAGCAAGTGAGAATTGAATTTATCTCAGGATATCTGAGAACTGTGATTATCTTCCACACGCATCTTTTGTCCTATCTACAGAGCTGCTTTTGCTTGTGAAAAATATTTACCAGTTGTTCCCCTTTTTGCTCTTGTCTTTTACTCTACATATAATTATTTAACTAACAGATTAGTTTAAATATACATCAAAGCTCTTCCCCATGTTTTCAGTAGTTCAATCCTCCTGCTGAAAATTATCTGGGATATTGTTTTATAAATTTGATCTTTGCACTTTAACAGTTTGACTCACTAATACAAAAACAAGTTTATTACAACTTCTTTGGTTATGGACTGAACAGTATTTTCCCATTTTGGCAGTAAGTATTAGTTTGTCTAATTGTTTTTCAGTGCTTTATTTGAGAATAGAGCAGGAACATAAAATAGGAAATAAAAATGTTTTATTAACTATCCCTTCTAATAGGAACAGCATTTACTATTCATAGCAATATTCATAAAATTACTTATCTTAATTCCTCAATCATCCCCTGCGCAAATGCTCGGAAAATGAATGAGCTAATTAAAGTAGATGTTAGTGGAACAAGGACATCGGGGCTCACTTTGAACAAGGAAAAACTTCATGCAGCTCATTAAAGCTCTGAGCTTTAAACATGGCTGGTGGAGATACCTGTATCCTTAGAGCATCTGCAGTGCCTATTCCTCTCATATGTTCACCACCCAGGTAATGTGGGCATCAGGAGCACACCAGGAACACCTACAGCAGCAAAACAGCTCTGCTGAGTGACAGACAGCCTCCCCAGGCACCCCCTGGGCTGCCCGCCTTAAAGAGAGTTTGGATCCCAAAGACAATTACAGACCATTCTGCGACCAGCCACACAGCCCAAATCGAAGATAGCACAAGCAGCACTGGGAAAACTCAAGTTACAAGCAAAGGGGATCTAAAGCATAAAAGGACAGCAGCCTCTCAAGGCTCACTTTCTGGAATTAATCAGAGCCAAGGGAGAAGCATGACAGTTGCTGATTTGGCACAAACTGTGCCCAGCTTTGTTCCACTTATTAGAGACGTAGATGGGAGGAGGGTAAGAGGCCAGCCACCTCCCTACCTGCACCAAGGGCAGCTGGATCCCCCCTGCAGACCCACCTCTGGGCTTGCACATGCTGCAAGGGCAGCTGAGGTCTCTTGGGAGAGACCCCAAAGAAGCAGGAAGGCAGTTATTTCATCAGAAACCTCCACAGATAATACCTCACCAGCAGCTGTGGTGGTTTTACCGTGCTAGGCAGTTGAACACCACCACCGCTCTCTCACTCCCCCTCCTCAGATGAGGAGGGGAAGAAGTAAAGGAAAGAACAACTCACGGGTTGAGATAAGGATGATTTAATTAAAAAGGGGAAAAATATATATATATATAATTAAGGAAATATTATTATTAATTAAACAATTCAACTAAAGGGAAAAAAGGGAAAGGGGAAAAGGGAGGGGGGAAAGGGAATAACTAAACAAAACAAGTAAAGGCTATGTGGAAGTGCAGAGGAAAGAAATTACTCTCTACTTCCCACAAATGAGCGATGCTTGACCACGTCCTTGAAGCAGGGCCTCAACGCACGTAGCCGGTGTTCGGGAGGAGGACAGACGTTTTCGCAACGAGAGCCCACCCCTCCCCTCTTCTTCCCTTTTCCACCTTTTATTGCTGAGTGTGACATCATATGGTATGGAATATCCCTCTGGTTGGTTTAGGTCAGCTGCCCTGCTGATGTTTCTTTCTCACTTTTTGCCCACCCCCTAGGAGGGTCAGAGAGAGTCCTGATGCTGTGCCAGCACTGCTCAGCAGCAGACACAACACTGGTGTGATATCACTGCTGTTCTAGCTACAAGTGCAGAGTGCAGCACTGTATGGGCTGCTGCAGGGAAAGTTAACATCCCAGACAGACCCAGTACAGCAGCCCTCAAATCTTCAGACTGAATTTAGAGGGAGCTAAAATAAACTTCCAGAATTGCTATGAAATCTGCAGCTCAGCTGTTCTGCTTACCAGGAACATACATTCCTGTTGAGGAGAAACAACACCCCTCTCCACCAGCCTGTAGAAGAGGCTGCCTCTGCCATATAGCAGCCTTTATAGCTGCCTGAGCCCCACCTTCTGTGAGTTATAGCCAACAGCTGACCAGAGGATGGTTTTAAAACAGATTGCTAATCAACCCTTTCTGAAAGCAGCTTCTTCATTTCTACTTGTGATGCTATAAAACCAGTGTTACTGTCCTCAAAGAATCATCTTCAGAAACATTGTGGGCAGCTCATAATCAGGACAAATGAAAGCTTTAAAGCATAGGAGTCTTTCATTACAATCAGGAAGCAGCTCTGAAAGTCTCATTTACCCCTTGTCTGGGTGGGTAAGGACCAACCAAATATTGCATGCTCTGTGAATAACTCCTGGTGGTGCTGAGCCTCCACAGTGTGATGGACAAACTTAAGTGGAACCTGGCTCTTCTCCTTGGATCTGCTTAGGAATTGCTGATCCTCTGTGATCAGCTCATATATTAAATTTGATAAATGAAACAGATCTGTATTTGTGAAAGAATTTATGGGTGAAAAGTCTTCTATAAGGACAAAATATTGCTAACAGCTAGGCGTGGAAATTTCACAGTGACATTCAAATAATTTTTTTTTTTTTTTGAGCAACAGCAATATTCAAGAACAACGATTTACTCAGTTAACACCATCCTGGTCTCAGTGGTGGTTTGGTTGATCTCCCCAGGCAGGCAGTGGAAACATGCCTAGATAACTGCTCTCAGGATGCTCCCATCTGAGCCTGTCAGCCTCTCTTCTTAACCAGGGGATGTTTAAGGTGCTCGTCCACCTCCAGCACCTGCGTTGCGATGGGAAGCATTTTGTGATGGCATTCCTCAGTCTATGAATTCTAAGGGAAATCTAGATGACAAGGTGGAAGATACATTCATATCAAGATACATACATATCATATTTGATATCATATATGCATGTATGTAGACATCTGCTTTTGATCAGACAACTCCCACATCTTGGGCTTGATAGCAGTACTTCAGTAACATAACTCTCGAAAATTGTCCTTGATAGGAATGCACTTTAATAGAGGATCAGGAGATCTTTGGAGATAAAAACCTCTCTGAAAAATGAACATGAAGAAACTTGTAGCTCGCCATAACCATAACATGATAACTCTTTGTCATAACTCACCTACTTGTAGTCAATATTAATACAAACTAAGATCAGTCCTTATTTCTTTCCAGCCTATAGATCACAATGAAGAAAACGCAGTAGATATTGGAAACTAGTAAAACAGACATTAAAGCAACCCTCAGATAAAAAGCTGGGAAGGCGAGACAAAGAAAAGTGACCTTCATTTAGCTGCTGCTCATCAAAATGCTTAGGGAAAGCAACCTGGAGAGGATTTCCAGCACCTTTCTGAAAGATCACCCAGCTCCTGCACAGGGATGCTGTCATAGCTAAGAGTAAGAGTGGGCTGAATGACAAAATATTCCAAATGCCATAGATAACTGAATAGTTAATATGCTCATTTATTCAAGTTCTGTAAACCTCAAAATAGCATTTTCAAGTGTTTTAATTTTTTCTTCATCAGTTCCACGTAGACTCCTTCTGGACTTAAAGAGCTGCTGAACTGAGACTATTTAAGGGGAACAAGCAAAGTGTGCCCGGGGCCCTGCAGCCCTGCCCGCACAGAGCCACGACTGCAACAACCTCCAACCTCTGCTCTGCAGTGAAGGGCTGTGGGGCTTGGTGCTGTGCTCGGAGCATCAAAGCGATTCACTGCACACAGCATTTCGGAGTGAAACTCTTCCATCAGTGACGTGGATAGGTTTCCTGAGTTTTATTTCACTTTTATCTCTACATATTAAATCCCCACTTGCACATGAAGATAAAGTAACTGTGCATTGATGTAGGACATCCATGTGCAGATGCTGTTTAAGCATGCACCTACCATGCTGCTCCACACCAGCGAGCACATTTCCTTAATCTCACATGCATATTTATGACAATATAAAACACAAACGGAATATATTTAGCTCTTTGTCATAGACAATGACTCCCTTAAGCTATCTGAGGCACCGGTCTTTTGTTTTACTTAAATCCTTCTGCTCAACTGAATGGGCAAAAGCTCTGGCCTGCAGGATTTTCAGCTTTGTGGAGCAGGCTGGGAAGTGCTGTGCAAGCAGTTGCACGGGGAGCGTGATCACGCATCACGTCCCAGTGTGCCTGTGGCTCTGCTTCACTGCTGACTGCTTGCTGAAGGATCGACACTTTGGAAAAAGCAAACCTGGCTTTAAAGTTGAAGGCCCTGCATCTTTCTAGAGTGGAGTTACAACTGAGGTCATGGCTGGGCCCCTTTGCTTCTGGGCTGACACCCAACAGCGATGCTGGTCCCCTACAGGGTTTGCACTGCTCAGGGGTAACAGTGAATACTCTCCTATCAGTTGGTTTTGAACAACTGAACATTCAGGGAAAGTTCTTAATTCTTATGGAAAACACCAAGTGCATTCCCTTCTAAAAATTTAAGATTGGTGTAAAATTGAAGAGATTAAAAAATAATAATAAATTAAAATAAATAAATAAATAAGCATGAATTCCCTTTTATCTACTTTCTTGTTCCTCGAGGAGCATGGCTTCCACCTGCAGACTTTGTCCAAAAGCCAGGCTCAGGTGGCGATGTGCCTCCAGAAGCCGGAGCTCAGAGGAAGGAGAACCACCCCCGGCTAGTGGGGCACACATGCAAGGCAGAAGGGCTCGGCGTCAGTGTGCTGTTCACAGTTAGGCTAATAACATTTAGGGGTGTATAGCAGGACAGGCTGAAAGCCGCTAGCTGCATCTTGCACAGATACACAATAGATTTAAGGGCTTATACCAGATTGAGTGGGTGAATGATCTGGGCCTGGGCCCTTCACAGGGGGAAGAATTTCACCTCCAAACCAAACACCTCTGAAGTTAAATTTTTGTTGCCTACTAGCCCGAGTCATATTAAAGTCTTCTGACACTGGTTCAAACGGCAGATGTTCTCCAGCAGGCTTCCTTAAGAGGTTTTCTTCTACCCTGAAGGCACAGAGATATACAGAGGGCCATAAAGGATGGATGTGCTTGGGCAGAAGGCAAGCCCAGCAGAAGGCCATTGGCAAACCCTGCTCTCTGTGCCTCCTCACCTTTCTCTGGCACTGATTGCAGAGAATTGCTAACTGCAGCTTAACGCCCTGGTTAAGAGGGAAAGAACATTGACTCTGCAGGCAGCAGTGCTCTCCTGGGCTTTGAATTCCTCGAACAGTTCAGTGCAAGAGAATTTTCTGTGTGTAAATATTTACCTGTCTATTCTCCTGCTTGGCAGGTGAAAATTAAACCAGCAGTCTGGGTGTATAGCACAGGTCTCCAGAGTCTTTTACTGTTCATACAAGGCTTGTCTGTGAAACAAGTGCCTTGTGTAAAGACATCACACCTGTGGCATGAAGGAAGGACAGGTTAACCAGCCCAAGAAGAAGCCTCTGAGAAGCGTGTCCTCTCTGCTTGCTCCTGTGGCCACCCGTGCCATGCCTTGGCAGCACTCACCTCTGCCGGGGGAAGCAGCTGGGATGCAGTGAACATCCCCTGCAGTAAATAATGTGGCCAGCCTGGAGTAAACACGGGGTCCACAGAAGCCTCCTCACTCCCCAGAGACCAGATCTTAGGCACTCAAATATGTGAATACAGGCAATGATTTCCCTTGCTTCAGCTTCCCTGTAATTCCCCTGTGTATGTGCGTTTGTGCAGACACCAAACGCAGCAGGAGAAGGTCGTGCAACTTGCTCAGGGTCAGAGCAAGTCTGCCCACAGCCCAGCCCTCGGGACAGGCTGCTGAAGCAGGTTTTGATTTCCCACCACAGGGCCCTAACCCTGCCCAGATGCGCTCAGTTACTCCTCTTCCCATCCCCTGATCCGATGAGCGATGCCCAGCATACACCCAGATGGTTAAGGCCTTTGAATGTTCCCTTACTACAGACAAGTGGGAACAATTTGAAGAGAAGTTCAGATCTGGCAGGAATGGATTTTCCTCATTGTTAGCCATTGGGGTATGAAAGAGGGGTATCCTCTTCTGCCATGTAACGAATTATGCCAAAACGATTGCACAGAAATCATACAAATAATCCAAGTAGTTAATCCTAGCAATGACAAACTGAGCTGCATTCCCCTGTCCAGGATCCGTGTTCATGTTTTGCATGGCTGAAGCTCCTTGCTGAATTCAGCCTGAACTCGCAAATAGCTGCGGCCACTCCGTGATTGCATTCCTCTTGAGAGATTAAGCGATAAATGAGGAAATAAAAACTGTCCGACTGCATCAGGAGGTGCGGTTCATGCTCAGACCTGAGCGCGGAGCTGCTCAGCAGCTGCACAGGGCCGGCAGCCGCCCCAAAAGAAGTGTCGGTGTGCGAGGTGCTGGCGGGCTGGTCAGGTGCTGACAGAAGTCAGGATGCACTTCTGAGCCTCTTAACTGTTCTTGCCTTGTCGTTCCATGTACTGTACTTTTTTGTTAGTTTGTACTTGCAGGGAGTAGATGGATTGTCAATAGGAGAAGCTTCGTGGAGACTTTTGCTTGGTACATGGAAAAAAAAAAAAAAAAAAAAAAAAAAAAAAAAAAACGCTTTAAAAATATCTAACTATGATCCTGCTGTGGTTTACAGTGCTTTTTAAAAAATAAAAGATTACCAAACCCCCATGCAGAGAAAACTGCACCTTTTGTATTGCAAAAGGTGCTGCTCAGGCACCCATGGGCTATAGGACCCCAAAGGGAGACCTTCACCTCTGCCTCCACTAAGCCAGCACTGAGGAATATGCACGTCCTGCACTTTTCACAGGGAAAAGGTAGTGGTATGCTCTGAAGCACAAATCAAAAGAAATACTGGAAAGGGGGCTTTAAACATTGGGGTGTTGTTCCTACTACATTAAATGTATTTTCTCTGAGCTCTCCCCTGTGGTTCACCAGTCCTGCCTGCAAGACAGACCCAGACAGCTCCATGTAAAGCTCCAGGTATTGTGCATAGGACTGAACAACAACAGTGCTTGGGCGTCTTGATTGAAATTCCGATTGAAATTCCTATTTTCTATCATGCATAACTGGAAGTAGCCAGGCCAATACACACTGTTGTCAGCCTGATCCCTTTCTAACCAGGGTTTGCTTCTTCCTCCTAAAACAGTTTGCAGTACAAAAATACGTCCCCGAGGCTGAGATTTGCTGAGACACTCCTGGCAGTAAGGCATGCAAATCCCACCAAATTTCACCTAACTCCATCGGGCTGGCTTGAAAAGCCCTGTGTTACACCGCCCACACCGGGATTCAGGCTGCAACACCTGACCCGGTGCTTTTGAATCCAGTGGCCACATGCAAACAATTCCAAAAAGCAGCAGACATCTCAAGGACAATACCCGTCCTTGTGTGAAATTCAGGGATCGCAGCGAGAGAAGGGAGGCAGCACTGTTACGTGCTGTCAGAAATTGTCCCATGAATTTACCTAGTGAGGAACAGTTGTGGAAGGAGACAAATGTGAACTGCCTGATTAGTATCAACCTGCTTCAGACTTATCTTCAGACCATTTCTTTTCTTGTCATTAAGGCTGTCCCACGCAATGTGAGACCTTGGATAGGCATAGCTGTATGTGACTTAGGAAATCACCCCTGGCAAACCTTCCTGCTCATAGATGACGATGATGACTGTTATTAGTGATCGTGGTGCTGTTTTGCTATTATTCCTCTAAGAACGGTAGAAAAAAATACTACTTTTGACCTGTATTCTTCCAATCTTAATGTACAATGCAAGAGGATACAAAAAAAAAAAAAAAAAAAAAAGGTTAGAAAAGGTAAAGACAGGTCATTAACAACATTAATAAGTGAGGAATAGATATAAGTGTGCTCCAAAGCTTATGCTGATGTACTACAATGGTTCTCTTTTACTTCAATGGTATTTTCTTCAGAGCTTTACATCCCTGGGTGGATCCAGGTACGTCTGAGTACTCTGAAAAATAACAGCTAATAATAGCCAGAAAGAATGTCTATGAAAACGAGGAAAAGCAGCTCATTGTGTGCACTCCTCATCAGGTATTATTAGAATATGCCATTGATAATACAAGAAAAGATTTTCAACCACAGAAGAGATGAAAAAACTCCGGATGTGAAAAGGATAAGCATTAATAGCAGCGTGCTGGAGCCTTGTACCACACTGCAGTAACACCTGGAAATGGGCTCTGCTGTAACACTGAAAACAACAGTGGTGCCACCTCCAACACGCTGAAGAAGGTGCCTGGACTCACTGGTGCCTTGACCTTGCTGAGACCTGCCTTATCATTTGCTTTCCAGTTAGGTGAAAGGGAACACTAGCTGTGGCAGGACCCAGAGCTTAGAAACAGACATTTCTGGAGCCTTAACCAGCCACCTCCAGTGAGAAATGTTCCACGTGGCAGTAGCTGTGCTGTTCTTTGCTGAGCAGAAGGGAAGGAGGCTGTCAGCAGGTGATGTTCAAAGGTCACTTAGCAGTTGCCAGCAGTTACCATCCACCAGTGTCAAGCAGGTGACCGCTGGACAGACACACCATAATGTACTCAGTCTCAAGAAACAGATAGTTACTACACCTTCCATGAGACTAACAACCAGGGCTATGCAAGGGATTTACAGTCTGTAAGTGCTCACATCTCATTCCAAAATACAGACAAAAGCCTGACATTTCCTCAATCCCCATGATTTTTGTAGAGATCCCGGGAAGCCCCCCTCCAGATAGCTGCGCTACGTGCCACTGAGTCACTCAGTTGCACTGGAAGTCTTTGGAGAAGGACAGAAATAATGTTCCCACTGTCCCGTGAAGAGAGCTGGAGAGGAAATGTCAGCCAACGGCATATGCAGGGTATTGAGCATGCAGGCACTGCAGCCGCGTGGGGACCAGACGGGCCCAGGCATCTGCTTGCAGAGATGAGGCCAAGCAGAAATGAATCCTGGCAGATGGCAGGATGGGGTGCTCCATCCTCTCCTTGCGAGGCGGCCTTGCCAGCCACACGGAAGCACAGAGCCCAGTCTCTTGGAGAAATGAAGCAGCTCAGCACTGGGAACACATTGCTCCTGCCACTGGCAAAACGGGTCAATTATTTATCATTCATGTTCTGAGGTTGAGCACAAATGTGTGCTACAGCTTTGTTTAGCTCACAGGAAATTGTTTTCATGAGTGATGCATTGAAGGTCATGGTTTATCAATCATGAACAAGGTAGAGATAATACAGTTGGTTGTAGCAGCTTCCTCCTGTAAAACATTCCAGGGGAAAATGATTGCTTTTGCCATGTTCTGTGGGAAAAATGATAGACTAAGATCACTCTGCTCCATTTAGTTGTGCTTTTAGCTCCTCACTGTCTTCCCAAGTTCAATTCACACTTTCTGAGTCTGGATCTCCTGTACTCAAAGCAGCATACTGTAAATATTTGAAAATTTTTACCCATGTTTTCTTCAGCACTCATTTTCAACATCTTCTATTTAGTGTCTTGCCTAGCAGTGATCTAAGTGACTATGCCAACCTCTCCCACTTAAAATAGTTCATCAAGTCAGCACTTCTGGAGCAGTCAGTAACAGAGATGGTGAACATACAAAGCTTAGGACACACACACACACACACACACACACAAAAAAAAAAGTCTGAATAATTAATTCTAGCATGGAAGAATTCAGAGTTGATTCATGTTCAAGAAAGGACCAATGTGAGCAGCGTGTATGATGATGGAAAAGTGGGGTGATTACAGAAATGACAGAGAAACCTAATATGTATTTGCACTGACATTGCTCAAAGACAAGTCTTCTCTTGAGTTTTTCTCAAGGGATTTTTTTTTCCCATATATTCTTGTGTGAAAAGAAAAGAATAAACAATGCCAAGATGATGAACTTATTCTAAGTTTATCTTGCATCTCATCATGTCTTTATTTTTTAGATACAGTGCCTAACAGGAGAACATGTTGATTTTCTGGCTTTCATAAACTCCTCTTCCAAGGCTGAACAAACTTAGAACATTGTCTACAGGGGAAGTTCGTATTCACCAGAGAGCTTATACCAAATTCTGCTCTGGCAGTCACCAAGGGCAGGTTCAAGGACAGCAAATCACACCACAGTTGGAGGACCATTACTCAACCCATCTAGGCACTTAAATGGCTTCCTCTGTGTGAGATCCTTTATGTAGAGGGATTCTTAACTGGTACTCTATGTGTCCCTGTGCTATTAACACCAGTCTATATTTTTTTAAAAAAAGGCAGAAATTGTAATTGGCTTTGTGAATTACAGCCAATGGGTCCTCTTTGTTTCACTTCCTGTTTTAAATACAGGGTATTAAGCAGTAAAGGATGTACCTGTAGAAATTTGCAGTGGTGGGGAATTCAACAAAGCTCTTGTGAAATAGTTCCAGGATTAATCACCTCACTGTTTAAAAGTTCTGCCATATTTCTAAATTTGCCTTGTTTGTTTTCTAGCTGTTGGAATAAAGAAATCAAATACTCCACAGAAATTCAACAGATATCCAACCGAAAGTATGGCATACATTCTTTGTGCCTCAATGTGTATTTATTAGGCTGTATTAAGCTGCTTAATTTTCATATTTAACTTTTTTAACCACCTCTGCAACAGCTTCTCATTAGTGCTATTTGTAATTTACTCGTAGTTGTAATTTGTCATTCTATTTATAATTCAACAGTCTCCTAATTAATGTCATCTATAATCTTAATTATTGAGAATTTAGGGTTATTGTTTCAAATATTAACACGGTCAAGATGGAATATTAGGGATATCAGTGAGAGAGTAACTTCTTGGCAGCTAGAAAGGCTTCAATTCACTAATAACTGCCCATGTTGATAAAGTGTCATTCTATTGATCTGAAGGTCGGGTGGTACGAAACGCTTTATGGAAATCCAGGGATACATCAATACAACCAGTTGGATGGACCTGGCTAGCTCAGATATTTCTAGCAAGGCAACCACAGAAATTATAAACCTTGTCAAGTAGGCCGAGTCTAAATTCAGGTCACCGTCTTCTCAATTTTTAATAAAATTGAAGGTTACCTCTTCACATTTTGTGAGAGAAGAAGGGAGATGCCAAAGCTAATCAGTGCTGAAGCATGGCCTAAAAGCCCCTAACCAGGATGAGCCCAGAGGTGATACCAGTCATCTGGCAGATTTTAAACACTTCAGGTGTAATCTCCCAGAAAAAGTCTCGGCAACCTCCTTGTGTGATCTGAATAACAGCTCAGGTTGGATGTTAGGAAGAGGTTCTTCACCGAGAGGGTGGTCGGGCACTGGCACAGGCTCCCAGGGATGTGGTCACAGCACTGAGCCTGCTGGAGTTCCAGAAGCATTTTGGACAATGCTGTTAGACACAGGGTCTGCTTCTGGGGTGCTCCTGTGTGGAGCCAGGAGTTGGACTCGATGCTCCTTGTGGGTGCCTTCCATCTCGGGGTATTCTGTGATTCTGTGATCCCATGAAGGCAGAGCGCACTGCACACACACTCCGGTCCTTCTGCGATGTTAAGTGCTCCCTGTGCGACAGCAAGCAGCTTCTGTTTTCACCACACAAGAAAGTGAAGTTACAAGTCGCCGAGGCGATCGGCTCCGGGGCAGTTCTGCAGCGGAGCGGGGGATCGGGACAGGCAGGGCTATTTTCCCGGCACCGAGGCCACTCGAGGCAGCCGAGGGAGCCGCCACGGCCCGGCAGCCCTCGTGAGGGACGCTGAGGAGGCGTAGGCGGAGCCGGCAGCGCCCCCTCCCCGGCCGATCAAAGGCAGCCCCTGGGGAGCGCGGCGAACAGGGCGGGCAAACGGGGCGGGGCGCGGCAGGTGGCGCGGGCAGGGCGAGCAGGGAGGGCAGAGCGATCCCCCCGCCCCTAAAAACACCTCAACTGACGGCTTTATAGCACCAGCCCGGCCGCCATGAGCCACGCTAGGCTCAGAGCTCTCTCTAGAAAGTCTGTAGCCACCCAGACAGCCTGCCCGCTCAAAAATGCGGCAGTGCAGGTCTCTGGACGCAGGGAGTGCCAGAGCCTGCTGCTGCCATGCGAGGGAGGCAGGGACACCGTGTGCGTGAGGTGCGAGCAGGTGGATGGCCTGGTCTGCCTGGTGGCAGAGCTCAAGGAGGAGGTGGAGAGGTTGAGGGCCATCAGGGAGTGCGAGCGGGAGATAGAGTGGTGGAGCAACTCCCTGCAAGGCCTGAAGGAGAGGCACCGGGGTGAGACCCCCCAGATGGGGGTGGACCCCCTGCCCTGTCGCTGTCGGGCAGAGAGAGGGGACCCAAGAGTGGAGGAGGAATGGAGACAGGTCCCTGCTCAACGTTGCAGGAAACACGCTCCACCATCTGCCCCACCTTCCCAGGTGCCCTTTTGCAACAGGTTTGAGGCCCTGGAGCTCGAGAGAGCAGTGGAGGAGGGTGTGGAAGAAAAGTTAACCAGGAAGCCCAGGGCGAGGAAGTCTGCTCCATGCCTCAAGACTGCTCCCACCAAGAAGGAGAGAAGGGTGATCGTGGTGGGCGAATCCCTTCTCAGGGGAAGAGAGGGCCCTATCTGTCGGCCTGACCCTACCCGTAGGGAAGTCTGCTGCCTCCCTGGGGTCAGGGATGTTGCCAGAAAGCTTCCCAGCCTGGTTCGCCCCTCTGATTACTACCCGCTACTGATAGTCCAGGCTGGCAGTGCTACCATTAATGAGAGAAGCCTGAAGGCCATCAAATGGGACTTCAGGGGGCTGGGAGGGTTAGAAGACGGAGCGGGAGTACAGGTGGTGTTTTCGTCCATCCCTACAGTGGCAGGGAATGGTTCAGAGACAACATGGAAAGCCCACCTCATAAACATGGCTCAGAGGCTGGTGCCAACACAGAACTTTTGGGTTCTTCAACCACGGGGCGCTTTACTTGGCACCCGGCCTGATGGCTGCAAACAGGTCCCAACTGTCCCCAAGGGGAAAACGGATCCTGGCCCAGGAGCTGGCAGGGCTCATTGAGAGGGCTTTAAACTAGGTGAGAAGGGGGACGGGGATGAAACAAAGCCTGCTGGAGGTGTGCCAGGGGGAACAGTGGCAAGGCTGGGGGAGAAGGCAAAGACTCAACTGAAGTGCATCTACACTAAAGCACGCAGCATGGGCAACAAGCAGGAGGAGCTGGAAGCCATTGCGCAGCACGCAGGCTACGACTTGGTTGCCATCACGGAAACGTGGTGGGACCACTCTCATGACTGGAGTGCTGCAATGTCTGGCTATAGGCTCTTCAGAAGGGACAGGCAGCACGGAAGGGGTGGTGGAGTGGCTCTCTATATTAGAGAGTGTTTTGATGTCGTCAAACTTGAGGCTGGGAATGACAAGGTGGAGTCGCTATGGGTTAGGATCAGCGGAAAGGCCAACAAGGGAAGCATCCTGGTGGGGGTCTGTTATAGACCGCCAAACCAGGATGAGGGGGTGGATGAGGAGTTCTACAGACAGCTGGCAGAAGTTGCAAAATCGTCAGCGCTTGTTCTTGTGGGGGACTTTAACTTCCCAGACATCTCCAGGAAACACAACACAGCCCAGAGAAAGCAGTCCAGGAGGTTTCTGGAGAGCGTGGAAGATAACTTCCTGACGCAGCTGGTTGGCGAGCCTACCAGGGGAGGTGCCCCGCTAGACCTTCTGTTCACCAACAGAGAAGGACTGGTGGGAGATGTGGTGGTCGGGGGCTGTCTTGGGCAGCGTGACCACAAAATGGTAGAGTTCTCGATACTTGGCGAAGTCAGGAAGGGGACCAATAAAACTGCTGTCTTGGACTTCCGGAGGGCTGACTTTGAGCTGTTCAAGACACTGGTTGGCAGAGTCCCTTGGGAGGCGGAACTGAAGGACAGAGGAGCCCAGGAGGGCTGGGCGCTCTTCAAGAAAGAAATCTTAATGGCTCAGGAGTGGTCTGTCCCCACGTGCCCAAAGACGAGCCGGCGTGGAAGAAGACCGTACTGGCTGAACAGAGAGCTGTGGCTCGAGTTTAGAAAAAAAAAGAGGGTTTATAATCTTTGGAAAAAAGGGTGGGCCACTCAGGGGGACTATAAGGATGTGAGGCGGTGCAGGGACAAAATTAGAAAGGCCAGAGCTCATCTGGAGCTCAATCTGGCTACTGGTGTTAAAGACAACAAAAATGTCTTTATAAATATATCAGTACAAAAAGGAGGACTAAAGAGAATCTTCACCCTTTACTGGATGTGGGGGGAAACTTAGTTACCAGAGATGAGGAAAAAGCTGAGGTGCTTAATGCCTTCTTTGCCTCAGTCTATAGCAGCAGAACCAGTTGTTCTCTGGACACCCAGTACCCTGAGCTGGTGGAAGGGGATGGGGAGCAGAATGTGGCCCCCACAATCCACGAGGAAATGGTTGGCAACCTGCTACAGCATTTGGATGTACGCAAGTCGATGGGGCCGGATGGGATCCACCCGAGGGTACTGAGAGAACTGGCGGAGGAGCTGGCCAAGCCGCTTTCCATCATTTATCGGCAGTCCTGGCTATCGGGGGAGGTCCCACTTGACTGGCGGCTAGCAAATGTGACGCCCATCTACAAGAAGGGCCGGAGGGTAGACCCGGGGAACTATAGGCCTGTTAGTTTAACATCAGTGCCAGGGAAGCTCATGGAGCAGATTCTCTTGGGTGTCATCATGCGGCAGTTGCAGGGAAAGCAGGTGATCAGGCCTAGTCAGCGTGGGTTTATGAAGGGCAGGTCCTGCTTGATGAACCCAATGTCCTTCTATGACAAGGTGACACGCTTAGCGGATGAGGGAAAGGCTGTGGACGTGGTCTACCTTGACTTCAGTAAGGCATTTGACACTGTCCCCCACAGCATTCTCCTCAGGAAACTGGCTGCTCATGGCTTGGACTGGCGTACACTTCGTTGGGTTAAGAGCTGGCTGGATGGCCGGGCCCAGAGAGTTGTGGTGAATGGAGACAAATCCAGTTGGAGGCTGGTCACTAGTGGAGCCCCCCAGGGCTCGGTACTGGGACCAGTCCTCTTTAACATCTTCATCGATGATCTGGACGAGGGGATCGAGTGCACCCTCAGTAAGTTTGCAGACGACACCAAGTTAGGTGCGTGTGTCGATCTGCTCGAGGGTAGGAAGGCTCTGCAGGAGGATCTGGATAGGCTGCACCGATGGGCCGAGGCCAACGGTATGAAGTTCAACAAGGCCAAGTGCCGGGTCCTGCACCTGGGGCACAACAACCCCAAGCAGAGCTACAGGCTGGGAGATGTGTGGTTAGAAAGCTGCCTGGCAGAGAAGGACCTGGGAGTAGTGGTTGACAGTCGGCTGAATATGAGCCAGCAGTGTGCTCAGGTGGCCAAGAAGGCCAACAGCATCCTGGCCTGTATAAGAAATAGCGTGGCCAGCAGGTCCAGGGAAGTGATTGTCCCCCTGTACTCGGCTCTGGTGAGGCCGCACCTCGAGTACTGTGTTCAGTTTTGGGCCCCTCGCTACAAGAAGGACATGGAGGTGCTCGAGCGAGTCCAGGGAAGGGCTACGAAGCTGGTGAGGGGTCTGGAGAACAAGTCTTACGAGGAGCGGCTGAGGGAGCTGGGACTGTTTAACCTGGAGAACAGGAGGCTCAGGGGTGACCTTATTGCACTCTACAGGTACCTCAAGGGAGGCTGTAGCGAGGTGGGGGTTGGTCTGTTCTCCCACGTGCCTGGTGACAGGACGAGGGGGAATGGGCTGAAGTTGCGCCAGGGGAGGTTTAGGTTGGATATTAGGAAAAACTTCTTTACTGAAAGGGTTGTTAGTCACTGGAATGGGCTGCCCAGGGAAGGGGTTGAGTCCCCATCCCTGGAGGTCTTTAAAAGACGTTTAGATGTAGAGCTTAGGGTTATGGTTTAGCGGAGGATTTGTTAGCATTAGGTCAGAGTTGGACTCGGTGATCTTGGAGGTCTCTTCCAACCTAGACTATTCTGTGATTCTGTGATACAAGCATATCCTAATCTGCTTCATAATGAAAATCTTACTGTACTATTCAAATTCCAGATTTTGCCATGGTGCATGGTGCCATGTGCTCTTCACAAGGTGAAGCAGACCCGGGGAATATTCTTGTATCTGACCACCCAGGCTGCCTTTGTCAGTTTTTCCCCTCATGTTCTCAAACTGGCCAACTCTTTTCTATAGACTCCATTCTCAGTAATGCAGGAATCCAGTGATGTTTTCTTAGTAGGTGCTGTCTTCTGCCCATAAGAACGAATTAAAAGTCTTTCTGATCCCCCACCAGTCAATGCAGCATAGTTTATGTGGGCATGCAATATTCCCAGCATGGTTACATTGACTGATTCCATCTAAAAGCAAAAGGACAAGACTCCCAGTCAAAATAAACCCATTGAGTTGAAGGAGGTGATGTGGTCTGCTTTAAGACAGAGCTTTCACCAGGGTAAAATGGTTAGACTTGGTGAAAAGGACCTAAAAAATTCATGTCTCTTATCTTAATAGTATATTGCAGAGTCTATGGGGCAGGGACCAACCTGGGCTGGATGTCTGCATTGTGCTAAACACAGCTGGGTACTTGCCTCCAGATGCCATTAATATACAGGGATGAACTAGTAATCACTTTAGCAAGATAGTGTGGAAAAGAAGCCTGTTTTCCTCTAAAAATCACAAGAGCCTCCTGTCTGTGTTAAGGTTAGAAAACCTGCTTAGGATTTTATTTTCTTTTTAGACTACTTTAATCTTTATTAAAATTATCTCCAAAAAGTTGAAGGTATTAATCTCTTCCCCTCCCCTCCCCCCTCCCCCCCACCAGATATGACATTTATCCTTTGGCAAGTCTGAAAACCTCAGGCATTTCTAATGAGAGAAACATTTTAGTTTCCTGCAATGAGAGAGGCATTATGTTTTGGTCCATTTCAAGATGGACTTGTTTTCAAGCTTTCTAAAGCAGAATTAATCAATAATTACAGCCATCAGCAGCATGTGAGCCCCTGGAGTTTTATTTATACTCCAGTCACATTGCTCTGTGACCTACAGCAATATACAGTAGTTTTGCCTGTTGGAAAATAAATCATATTACATTTTTGCATGCACATATAGTTAAGGCTTATCTTTAGTTGTAAAGGAACAGAAATTTCTTCTGGAATTACCTCTTTCATCTGCATTTAGTAATCTTAATATTTGGGACACAAAATGATTTCCAAGCCATGTTTGCCAGTTGGGTTTAATCCTTTGAGTTTTTAATTTTGAAAACTACATGACTATGTTAATTTGCAGAAGTGAGATTAAAATAAAAACATCTTTGTGTTTGTACTTAAAGTGCAGAGATTTCCATGCCTGAGTATCTGAGTGAATACATAAATGTTCATTTGGATTTCTGATCAGAAAATTTTCCACAATAGAGAAAGTCTCCTTTATGATTAACTTTCTTAAATAAGTTGAAGTATATATTCAGTATGGGAGGTTAAAAGTATTAAAGACATGTTTCCAGAGATTGGAGTTGGAGAATGGGGTAGGTAAAAGAAGGAAAAGCAGTGGTTTCTGATACAGAAAGCACCTTTAGAAGAGCTGCAAGAGGTGACAAAGTGAGTGAGAGGTTTAAATGCTGTGTCTGTTTCAAATATAGAGAAAATAAATATGCAATTAAGGTCAATAATAGTAGACACCACCTCATCCCATTGCTAGGGATGAAGCTCACTACAGTGAAACATGTTGTAGGAACCTTACCGGATTCCGTATGGTCATGGCCAAGTAGAAGTTTTATCTGGGTTTATGAATGAAGTGATAGTAGCAGAGAAAGCGTGATACAGCATTGAACCGAGGCTCCAGTCTCTGCAAGAAAAAAAAAAAAAAAAAAAAAAAAAAACTTCATTTATTGCAGCGGCTAGCCCTACACCAGCATACAGAAATGTTACCAGGACAGAGGCCCAAAACTGCTGCTCTAAGGGTTAGTGGTGGCTTTCTTGGTCTCAACTGATTTAATGATCTGAGGCAGCAAACCATGGGGTTGTATGTACTTGTTTGCAACACCGGTGTTGAAGGAAAAGAGGAAGCCATCAGAGAGCTGTTTTGTGAGTGCTGGAGATACCAGAGTGAAAATACCGGTGTTTGAAGGCAGCTTCTTTTTCTGTTTCCAGGTGGCTTCTTAACAGCTCAACCATGAGATGTCACATGGGCAAAAGGTGACAGGACAAGGGGGGGTGGTTTTAAACTAAAAGAGAGTAGGCTTAGATGAGTTATAAGGAAGAAATTCCTTTGAGGAATTGAGTGAGGCCCTGGTACAGGCTGCCGCGAGGAGCTGTGACTGCCCCATCCCTGGGGGTGCCCAAGGCCAGGCTAGATGGGGCTGGGGGCACGGGTTTGGAACTAGGGGGTCTCTAAGGTTCCTTCCAACCCTAGCCATTCTATGATTCTACAATTCTATGATTCTATGATATTATCTTGCCTTTTACAAAAGCATCATCTGCTCTTTTTCTGTTTGATGACTTGTGCATTCTTCATAGATTTGGATTTCTTAGAAGGGAAATCTTTCCTGTAGTATGAATGGAATTGGGTGGCCTAAGCAAGGACTGTGATGTCTGTGCTACACTAGCAGTATTTTGTGATCCTGTGTCATGACTTCATGGTACAGGGTGCTTGTTCCATCTCTACACTGACAGTCTGAAGCCAGGAGTAACCAGAGCCTCTGATGTTGAGGATTTTTTCTCACTGTACTTCAACATATCACAGTTTTCAACATATCACAGCATGGGAACTGGTAGATGTGTCCAAGTAATTCTGGGGGTGACTCACTGAGGCCTCTTTGGTCCAGAGTACCCACTGATTCCTGGTGGGCAGTACTTTGGCCTTCAGGAGGGGCTGAAAGAGGCATGGAGTTTCTGCCATGCATTCAAGAGACCTTATGTGGTCCCTGAAAGTGTCCTTTCACCCACACACCTCTTCCAAATCCTCTGCACTGGTCTCATGAACCTGCACCCAGGCAAGTCACCACAGCAAGCAACCAGTCTGCTGGGGACCTGCAGCAAGTGCCCAGCAGGAGAGGGTCAAGCAGTTAAAATTCTTTTGCTTTATTTCATCTGCATCAATGCCAGAATAGGCCCCAAACCGAAGTGAAGACTGAAGGTGCCCTGGGCAAAATGTGTCTGTTCTGCTCCATCACCTGTGCCATGGAAATGATGTTCCCTGCTCTGCCCTGGCCAACAGAGAGGTGAGCAGCCCTGCTTGCTGTCCTCGTCCTCCTGCTAGAGAGGGAAGATGATGGCACCAGCCCACACGGGGCTGGGAAGTGCTCAGGTGGAAGAGCAACAGCTTTGAAGCAGCAGTGGGGGATCCTCTGATGGATGGAAAAATAATAAATGGGGCTAATTAGACAAGCTTGACTGGCTCAGATAGCAACCCCCTGAGCTGAGCTTAGGCAATTCTCTGCTATTTGTGTGATCAGAGCTGCTCAAGGCATGCTGCAGCAGAGAAATCTTCTGGAAAAATGTTTCACCCTTTCCCCTCACACTTGTAATCCTCTGCCTGCACCGCTCGCCCTTCCTCAGTCAAATTAGTGCATCAGATTTAATACCTCATCACGGGCCTCTGCTAACAAAAGAGAAAGTAGACATTGATTTCCTAGGCTATAAACACTTTGGGGTAGAATATTTCTTTCCCGGTAATTTATTCAATGCTAGTTGGAGTTCAGTAAGTTAGGTGCCAAATGCGCTGCCAATATTCAGAAAAATGAAATAAAAATCACCAGTCAGAAAAAAAAAAATCAGGAAAGAGCATATATTTTGTTGGGTTATGTGGTAAAAAACGGACCTGCGTGCCCCCTGAGAAGCAGGGAGAGACAAGGCCCCACGTAGCCTCCTGCCCGGCTGCCCCCAGGCCGCCAGGCCCACAGCAGCACAGGGGCAGGGGAAAGGAGCCCAAATTAGGGACCTCTAAGATGAACCAGCCACTGTGCCCCCATCCCCAGGGCTGTCCCAAGGGGGCCTGGGCCCCTTGGGACTGTGGCACCCTCCAAGAGCAGTCAGTGCCGAGCACCTTTTGGGGCCGGCGGTTCACTGCCTTGGGTGTGGGGCCTGTCGTGGGACGCAAGGGAAAGCCAGTCTGCCCTGCCTTCTTATCACACCCGTGACATTTCTAACTCCTGTCCTGGGTAAGGGACCCCCTCATCTGTGTGCAGCACTTGTTTGAATCAAGAAATTTGGTTCCGGTGTGTTAACAGTGGGGTATGTGGCTCACAGGCTGCGTTTCACTGCGAAGCCCTGCGGCGGTGTGCTCACCTCCGAGCTGAGCAGCCGTGCCTCGTGCGAGGCTCCCTCTGAGGCCAGCAGCACTACGCATTAATGCAATCACAGGCCCCATGAGGAAAACATTAAAAACATCACGCTTTAACTGTAATTCTTTATTGTTATTATTACTATAATTAATTAATTTGGATGTGTAGTTCCCCAACAACTCCACCACCACCACACAGAAAAAAATAAAATAAAATAAAATAAAATAAAAAAGAAAAGAAAGGCAATGAGCAAACTAAACCCAGATTGCTAAGTCAGAAACTTTTTCTTTTTACCAAGAAAAGCATTCTCCCATACTGGAAAATATGTTGCTTCATAACTAATCCCCTTGGAAATGAAATACGGCGCTATGGTGTTTGAATGTATTATGTGCAATCGGCATGCACAGGGGTAGTCAAGATACCGTGGTCTGAAAACAACCAAGTTTGGCAGGAGGTCTGCAGACCCTCTTCTTTACTGGTCTTAAATCCGTGTGCTGAAATGTCTGGAGCTCCCTGGCAGCTCTTTTCGGGTCACCCATTGGTCCATGACAAATCTGTTATAAAGTAGTTTTTAGCTGTCTCATAGAATTATAGTATCACAGGATGGTCTGGGCTGGAAGAGACCTTACAGCCCATCTAATTCCAGCCCCTGCTGTGGGCAGGGCCCCTGCCCCCAGCCCAGGCTGCCCCCAGCCCCATCCAGCCCGGCCTTGGGCACTGACACGGATATAGAGGGAGAGTTTACGGTCCTGGGAATTGTTGTTTCCTTTTGTTATTTTTAAGAGGGAGATTTAAAAGTGGGTGAGTAAATTTTCACATTTGACAATATGAATAGCAAGATTTGCTATAATTCTCACCTAATCTGGGCTAGGCACAATCATTAATGCTATCACCAAATGCCTTGATTTAATATAACTTATGAAAAGAAGCTTACTTATCAATATATGTTTTTTTTCTTTTTGTAGATGAAAGCCTTTTGTGCTTCAGGAATATTGCTACATAGAAGTTAATGTGGAATAGATGATTCAATATCCTACAGCAAGTATAGAAGCAAACAATGCCTAAATATTTAAACAGCAGGAAGATAAGAATACCACAGCATGCTAATATGGTATGCACATATCCCACATCTCTGATCCATATTTTTTAAGCCTATAAGCATAGCTATGAATTCTTTTATTTACCAGTTTAAAAGAGGGCTTCATAAAACCTGATTTAACTGCTAAATGCTGAATGAAAGTCTCTGTTATATTTAGAAACTAGTATTTATATTCAAGCAAAGGGCAAAAATCCTCTTCTCTATGATCTCCAAAAGCTTTACAAGAATGAGATCTGTGCTCTATGTTTTCAAGTGCCTTGAGACTAATAGGAGGTAACTGATAGATGGTCTTCCCTGCAGGCTCTCTGCCTCCCCTGGTGGCATTTATATGTCTGGTACCCTTGTCACCACCCTATTTCTCAGTATCTTCCAAGTCACCATAATTAATCATGATAGTCTTATGGAGCATGAACAAAAGGGAGCTTTCTTATCCTGCGCTGATCCTGCCTGCTGAAACACCGTCAGAAGTAGTGAGGGGCTCACATGGGAGCAGGCAGAACTCAGAATTGCCAACTTCTCCTCCCCAAGTCATTGCACCATGCCTTGCTGTCCTGGTGAAGGCCAGTCCCCTGATGTGCTGTGGGTGATCATCTCGTGCACATATAGTGCTAACACGCAGAGGTGCTAAAGCTCCTCGAGCCTGGCCTGAAGCTGATCAAAGGAACATCTCCATTACAGTCAGCCCCTGCTCGTCTGCTCCCTGGCTAAATCATCCGTGCCTCTCTTGTTGCGGTGCTGTAATTGGTTCCAGCGTGGGAGATTTGGCTCACTGACGCTCCACGCAGATCAGAAATGCTGAACTCTGCACCAGTTCAGCTGCTGTGGAGCACAGCTTTGTGAAGCGGTGGTCAGCGGCAGAGCAAAACCCGTGAGATGGCCTCCTAGGAGCCTTTAAATACCACGCCATTAAAAAAGGTTTGGGTCTCTTAAAGTGAGCTGTGTAATCCTCCGGCCTCTTTATTGTTGCTGTTTTTAGTTCATAGGTGATCTGGTTAAGCTCCAGAAGCTTTTGTGTTTTGGTAATATTTAAAGAGAAGCAATCAGGTCCGGAGGAGCAAACTTCGTTTCCAGCAGTGTTGGGGGAGGGAGGAGTCTGCTCTCAGCTGGGATTACTCGAGGGAAGGAAGCGATGGCTGGCAATGAACCCTTAAAACAGCCATTAAGAAACTCATCACTGGCAGGTTGCTAAAGTCGATGAATAGCGGCTAGTGGTTGTTGAGTTCAGAGATTTTCAAAAAGATTAGAAAACAACTGGAAAGAAAGGAGTAAACAATTCTTTCTTTTCCTAGCAAGAGGAAATAGTTTTCTGTTGCTGCAAGGATGATTTGGGAAAAACTTTCTGGTATAAAGAGTAACGGAGTGGTGCAACATACCGATGGAGGCTGTCACATCTCTGAGGGTCTTGGAGCACCTTCTGGCACAGTTGCACATCTGTCAGAAAAGGATTGGATATGGTCCTTTCTTGAACCAAAGAGACATTACATGACTTGTGTTCAGTGTTATGATACAGGATGAAACCATAGTTTAGTGGGTGGTACTGGTGGTAGAGGGGTGGTTGGACCAGGTGATCTTGGAGGTTTTTTCCAACCTTAAAGATTCTGTGATTCTGTGATTCTATGATTCTGTGATCATGGGACTCTGGGACCTCTGCTGATTCATCCAGAGATTTTCCTTAGATCTCAAGTCTTTAGGTGTGATTTAGGATTTTAGAGACTTTTGAAAGCACAGGTAGTTTCTTTCTCAGCAGAGTACTTTCTTTCCAGAAAAAATGGAATTGCAATCCTTTGATCAAAACAGAGAAATAATACATTATTTGTAATTCTTACATGAAAACTGCCACCGTATATTGTTTTCAAAATGTGCCGAAAAGCCAGGAGACCTTAGAACACAGGTTTTAAAAATGCCTCTCAATGTGTGTAGCTATTCCACACGAGCCCTCGCATGCAGTAATGCCAACCATGTGGTTCGAGCCCTTGGGGCACATATTCCAATTGCTTTTTGCTTCGACAATGAGCTGATAAAACTCCCTGATTGTTGCTTACAAGTCCTCTCCTATTAATAGAAATGTTGTCACCGGGCTCTGCCCATTATGCTCCACCGTGGAAATACAGAACCGTGTTTCAGATCCGAGCGATTTGTGAGTTGCGTGCTTGCGTTTTAACAATGCTATCACTCTGTTCATCCGCTCCGAGTGTCACCAGAGACCGTAACTCATCTTTATGGAACGTTCATCCTTGTATTATATTTTTTTTCCCCTGAAAACATTGCCCTTTTTTTTGGCTCAAAGGCTACATTGCTTTACAGTTTTTGATGCCAGCTGGAGCAGATATTCATTCCAAAACATCTGACAACTATGCTCTACTGTCAGAATATATTACTCAGGAGCTGAAATAGGTCTGTTCGGCGTGGATTAAAACAGAGGCATCCCAGGCAGTTGGAGCAAGGCTCTTCACCCACCATTGCACATCTCCATGGCAGTCACACTCAGCTCTCCTCTTGTTGGAGTGGTGAAAGAAGTGCCCTGGTGGGCAACTCACCATGCTTTTCAAGGGGATTCCACCAAAAATGCTCATTTTTCTCCATGGATTTTGAAAGGAGCCTTGACAATTACCTAAGATGCCACCATTCACATTTTTTTTACAAGTGAATCCCACCCTAAGTATCTATCTAACTGATATGGTTAGGTAAATAATGGTAAAATAATACCATATGATAATATAGTTACATATACAATGGTTAAATAATACCGTATGGCACCATGCTGCTGCATGCAGAGATATAAAGTAGCTGGTGTTGAGGAGGTGAAGGAAGGGATTGGATTCAGTGAGCTGCTTTTAATCCTAGTGATAGCTTGGCTTTGCTAGATGTGTCTGAGTCATTTTGGGCAGCCTTACTCCTTGGGTAAATCAGTGCCACTTCTTTGAAGATAATGGGTCTACTCTGATTTACATCAGTGGAGGAGCTGGCCCTGCATGTATAAAGAAACAGGACAGAAAACGTCATCCATCAAATCTCATGGAAGACTTTAAGCACTTGCTCTCCTGGCCAAACCTGTGGTGCTGCCCAGCGCCACCCAGCCACAGCTCTGCCCAAAGGCCAGCGCGAGTCCCTGCCAGGTGGGCAGGAAGGTTTTCCAGCAGCTCTGGGCTTTGAATCCCATCCTGGGGCCAGGCTGCATTTTGCAAGCCCTGAGTGATGTCTATACTGTGAGGTCAATGTGTTTTTTTAATGAAGATTCAGCAGAGGAACTTCCCAGGCGGATAGGCACTTTTGTTCTGTTTTGTTTTCTGTTTGAATGCTTTGGCTGGCGGATCACCTGTAAGCACTGCATGACATGCACACACCTGGCTGGAAGTGCCCAAATAAATGAGTGCAGTCAAACGGATTCATAAAAATCCAAAATGGACCACAAAGGGACTAGGAATGCATGTAAAACCAGGCATGAATTCAAAGGCTAAATTCTAAACAGGTGTTAGAGTATCTCACAAAATGTTGGCCTTGATATCAAAATGCATTTACCATATATGAGTGCATGCGCATGTATATGCACGT
This sequence comes from Oxyura jamaicensis, assembly GCF_011077185.1. Taxonomy (NCBI): domain Eukaryota; kingdom Metazoa; phylum Chordata; class Aves; order Anseriformes; family Anatidae; genus Oxyura; species Oxyura jamaicensis. The sequence continues at coordinate 52,580,686 of NC_048897.1, read as the reverse complement.
TTGCATGTGTGCGTTTTATTTACCAATCATGTTATACGAACTCTATAGGTAATCAAGTCACACAGATAGCAGTATTCATTGGATGGAAGTGGTTTATTTGATTTTCTATATAATAAAGAATTAATAATATTGCAATTGTTGTATTCGAAAAATAATTCAGATCAGGTGTCACCCGTATATTCAGTTTTGAGTAGGCTAGGCAGTTTAAATTAGACTCCAGCTACACATGCAGACTATTTCATTTAGAGAAATCTCTTGTGATCTAATATTCTTAGCTTTAAAGTCATACTGCATAAATATTTTATTACATATTTAATAATACTTTTTCATAATCAAGAAACTAATGCATATATCTAAAATATGTGCATTTAAAGAGCTGCTGACATGACATGGGAAACTTTGAAAAATGTTCTATTTGGGAATTAATTCAGCTCGGGGCAAAATTCAGAAATAATATTTAAGTGAGGGGAGCTGAATACATTACACATTGCCACACAGGTCTGAAACAAAAGCCCGATTTCATTCTACCACTTACTTTAAATGTAAGAGTATATTTCCACGCAGTCAATTCATATTCATACTATTACAAAACATTCCTAAGCACCTTAATGAATCAAGACTAAAGTGAAATTTGAAAGAAAAGACCAGGCCCAGACAACATAACTGAGTATAAATGTTTAATTCAAACATTAATTGCTAGGGGATTTTTGTTTAAGTCCCACATTAAAAAACCCCTTTGGGAGAAGCAGTGGGGAAGTCACAGTGTAATTTACCACTACAAAAGCACAGTTATACACTAGCAGCAGTAGGAAAAAATGTAGCAGTCAGCACAGGATGCCCTGGATACGAATGGCCCCAAAACCAGCAGGATAGGATAAGTACAAAGCTCTGGTCCGGCTTGAATGCCAGCACCAAACTAGTTCAGACAACGGTGACACTGAACCCAGAGATGTGAAGATGCTTTGCTAAACCACAGCAGGTCACAGGACCAGCCATGGACAGGGAGAGCTGCAATGGCAAGGATGCTGCACCTCCTCCCCTTTCTCCCCCATACGTCTCCCATCCCTGAGCATGCAGAGCCCTGGAAGTACAGGCAGGAGTTTCACAATGAGCAGAGTTCATGCCTGTTCTTTTTCTTCTCGTTGTCTCTTTTTCAAAATATCTATCATGATATCTATCATGACTTTTTGTTGTTGTTGTTGTTGTTTTTAACTTCAGACAGTAGGAGTAGGCACTGATGTGGCAATATAGTTTCATCTTGATTACCTTCAGCAGTGTCAAGACTTTTGTCCCTGTTGCAATGTTTTAAGAGCACAGGTAGCTAACATTATGGAGGGGTTATTCAACTAAATATATATATATATTTGGAAACTGACACTAGACATTCAAATGAGACATAAGGGACATAAATTTGATTGTGTGAATAATTACCCTTTAGAAAAAAATTATGGAATATGGTGGTCGGTAGCTTTAAATCAAGAAATTCTGGTATAAAATTATTCTTAGTTCACCTTGAAGCTATTAGGGCTCACGGACAAGCTCATGGATGTAATTAATTGCTGATGTATTCATAATTTGGGCTAAAGTCAGTGATAATGTATGTGTCCATGTCAATTAAACTGTGCTAAAACAGGAGCCTTCACACATATGCTCTCAATCCAACTGTACTTATTTTAGTGGCAAGTGTCCTTCCCGTGGGAAAGACAGAGCAGTTGGTTGTCCATGCGGTCTTTCCCACTCCAGCACACAGGTAGCGCAGCTATTCACGAGCCTGGGGGGGAACCAGGTCAGCTTTTCAACAAAACATTTTAAAGTAAATATTTCCATCCCCTCCCCCCCCAGATGTGCAGAACACCAGCTTTAGGAAGACTGTCTCAGGTTGGACTTTCAGTGGGCATGAGTAGCCCTACAAAGTGTACTCGGGTGGACATGTGTGGGGGAGCTTAATTCCAAATGGCTCTTCCTCCTCCTCATCACATACCCTTCTTCTCACGTCAGTGAAGGCAGAGCTCAAAATGAATTAAATCACTCATGCTATGTCTGTCCTACTCCCTATAATTTCACCATGTAAGATCATAAACCACAAGTTTTGAAGCAGATATATAAATATTCTGATCACTCTATGTATGATTCCTTCTATTCCTTTATTTTGATTTAGTAAGCAGTAGTTTGATGTTGTTTCTCATTTCAGTGTGATGATTTTGTTATAGATGATATTAGTAGGGGCATTCTGCTATGGGGGGAAAAATAGGCTACTCAAAGGAGATATATATTTCATATATTTTCATTGTTTATAAAACTGGACAGAAAAATCAATTTAAATGAACATTTTCAAAGCATTTCTAGTGGACTCCTGAGGTAGGAAAGAGTTAGGAACCAGAATCAGCAGATGTGAAATGACAGAGACACACATTTCCTCTAAATAATTACACAGATGCTAGATAAGCCATCATCTTTACTTTAACAAATACTTTGCAGTGGATTTCTATGTTATTTTTGGTCCTGAGTGTGGAAGAGATACTCCAGTGGGGTGGTTTATCGTTAGAAAAGAAGGCATATGAGCTTGAACAGCTTGCACAGTAAAATTCCTTATGTACTGTGAATGGAAAGAGCAATTTGAATGAGACAATTATAAAATGAGAGTTGTGAGACAGTGTTTTGAGAAGCAGCCATCTTTAGTTTTGTTTGAGTCTGGAACTTTCTTAAAACATCTTGTTGCTGCCTTCCAAGTGCCTTTTCTCTTTGTCAGGATTGAGGCATTGCGAGAACTGCTGTGCAGGGGACCCCGCTAAGCAACAGTTTCAAAGTGGGATTTGACTTGGACCCATCTGTGTCTGCTGCCTTTCTCTTTTTTGACCAAGTGAGGCAATTTTGAGTTTTACTTCTGTCTTCAAATACATTTTTTATTTTTCTTAAATTTTGGATTTCTGCCAATGAAGAGGAGCAGTCTTAGAGAATCAGAGAGAGAGATCAGGAGTAGAGGTTTCTTACCACCCTACTCTGAAAAACTTTTACTCCGGGAATTTCTAGAGAGCCCAAATCTCAGCTCCTGTTAGGAACTGAATACCAGATGTGCAGAGGTAGGCACTCAGCTCAAATTAAATTATGGTAAAATAATGGGGTTTAATATAGAAATTTATAGTTGTTGAAGTCATCCCAACCTTCCAAATCTTTACATCAATTGCGTGCCTAATGTGGACATGATGGACTTGTCTGAATGTTCTGCAGATCTGGGCAGTGGCCAGGACAGCCAGGAAGGGGATTGTCCTCATCATGGAAATGTCGTAACAGTTTAACAAGTCATTGATGCCTGCAGGAAAGAACTACCAACACTGTGGGATTATCCCCTAGACAGCGGGGTGAAGGTCTTGTCCCCAGTGTGATCGGTGCCTACTGCCCTCATCATTCAGGAGCAGGGCTGGAATGTGTTAATGTGTCTGAGCTTTAGTTTAACTCCATGCTGTGATGTGCTATGATTCCCGTTGTTAATTAATAGACAGCAACAAGCAGGTATCCTGCCCGGAGCTCCCTGTGGCCCTGGGTCTGAGCATGGTTTTTCATCTTGCCGTGCCTCCCGGAGCAGTGACCAGCACGGGGGCCATCCCAGTAAGCCATCCCAGCTTCCCAGTGCTCGGCTCTCACAGCAGCCCCAGCCCCAGCTGCCTTCAAGCACACGGACTGCAAAGTCCCACTAAGTTTTCTGGAAGTTTTTTGTTATTATTTCACAGTGAAGGAAATTGCTGCTAGCCCTAGAGAGAGGAGATTATTACGTGAACCCTCAATCCAGGCAGAGCACTAAAAAGTTATTGTGAAAATAATTTGCTCTCTTATGTAAATAATTTGAGAAAGTGCAGAGGCATCAAGGAAGGAATTAAAGCAACTCAGCCAACACCCATTCACACAGACACACACACATACAAAAATCAAAATAAAAACCCTGAAAACAGGGTACAACAGAGCTGTTATGTTGTCAGGGAATCACTCCACAGCCCTAATCCAGCATCTGTTATCTCTAAAAACATACTGCAATGAATTCCCTGTGCTCTAGAGGCAACTGTGATTTGAAAAATACCACTATTAATTGATTCCACAAATTAACTGCTAATCCAAGAGTCCTGATTATGATTAGTCTGCTAATCAATTTATTTGATAGATAGCTTTTTAAATTTTCCAAATTACAGTTCAGCTCGTCTCTCTCTCTTTTTAGCATGTTTCATCTAATTAACTGTTTTTCCTAGCAGTGAAAAGCAAGATCTTCCTTGCTTAATTGCCTCTTGACCCTTTCTCTCTCTCCAATGCGGTTGCCTTTAGAGGTTCTTCATCATGAGAAAATTAAAATGCTATCAACGAATTAAAAATACAGTTTGGCCCAGAGGAAACTTCCCAGCATGTCTGTGAATGTTTTGGAGTTCTATTTACACAGCTTTGCTGGGGAAAGTCTGACTCCCCGGTACGCTGGATTGCCCTTCAGTTAATACATGCGGGTGCAATCCTCCCCGGTGACTTTGCAGGAGCCGGTTCGGTAATTGCTGGTTGCAGCAGCAGCCGCGGGAAGTCGGCGGTGCACACGGAGGAGCAAGTGAGGAGCTGTTGTGTTGGGGTGCTGGTGTCTGACCTCGGGCACGTGTGGTGCTGCCGGAGCTGGGGCAGCACGGAGCAGTGCCTGGCAAAAGTAGGCAGAATGTTTCTGTGCTTTCAGGAAAGGGAAGATAAAGCCCATGGCTGTCACGTCCATGGCTGATGACTGATGGCTGCTCTCACCTTCAGTCTTCACTAGCCTGGTGGGTTTCCAGAGAGCACTGAGGCTTTCCCTGCTGTTCCTCAAGGCCAGACACCACAGGTGGGATTTCCGAAGCAACCTGTTATGGAAAGTTAGGAAAGAGCTCTTTTTAGAGATGCTGTCCATATTGCAACACCCTCTCTCCTTGCCCATAGCTAAAGGTCAGCTTTGAATCACAAACTCGGAGAAATAAAAGAAAAAAGAAAGAAAAAAGAAAGAAAAAAGAAGAAGAAAAAGGAAAAAAAAAAAAAAAAGCAAACCTCTATCTGGACTGCTAATGCTTGGGGTGCTGCCTGTCTGTACTGGATTTGTTGTCACTTCTGTGCAAACCTGGTGTTACATCCTAGCGGAGCAGCATCAGCTCCTACGCTGTTGCCACCAGCCGTGGGCAGCACACGCAGGCATTTCTGACCTTCCCAGCCTTCACGTCTGGTTTGTGAGTAAAACTGCAGCTGGCCCTGCTTCAGCATTTCCTCCCCAGCTCCTGCTCCCTGCATTAACAGTCTGCAGCCTCTTGGTGCCATGGCTTTACCATCACCTTGTCTTGCACTTGTACCACCTGGGCACGTAGCACTAGAGAACATACACAGTCTTCTCAAATGTCTTTCCTGATTTCTTCAGGGAAACATTTCTTTTTCCCAGCAGAGCCCAGAATACTTATTGCTCAGCTATTCACAGCCCACATCCTCAGCAAGGGATCCTTTCTTGTCTGCGAGTACTGTTTGCTGTTGAAATATCTCCCAACTTCCATGGGGTGTGACCGTGCAACTAGGTTCCTTCTCCTCACTCCCCTCCATCCTCCTTCTCTGGAGACTGGGAGATTTCCATCCCTCCCAGCCCTCCTCTGCTATTGCATCAGCACTGGGACACTTAACTCCAAAACCCTTCCTTGACGCCTGCACCTTGTGCTCTCCTCCCTGCTGGCAGCGGGGCTTTGGGTTTCCGCTGAGCTGAAGAGGGATCCCTCAACCACAAGGCACAATGCGGGTGGAATATGAGAGCTTCTCCTCCACAAGCATTGTTCCTAGGCACAGCGGCTACACCACAGGGCTGCACTCTTTTGGTGTCAGTTTGATGTAAGCAAGCATTGAAAAATCTTCATGATTAAAAGAACTTTGGATTTTTTTTCCAAAAGTGCCAAGTACTCCCTCTGTTTTCTTTACAAAGTGGCTTTATAGTAGGTGGGCCATTGAAAACCCATGTGAGAACAATTTTTTACATATTAAGGCACATTTTATAAAATAGCGGAGTTTAACAGCCGAGTGATGACAAATTTATACTCCTTATATATATATTTAACATATTCTCTTAGTGCAATTATGAGGCCGTGCCTTTTTCCCCATGAATGGAGAACACACAGCTGATGGTGGGTGCCGTGTTCAAGTACCCCGTGATCGATTCCAGCTGAATGGAAGCTGACTCCTCCAATAGCCGTACAAACTACGCATTGCAGCAGGGTGCCAAACGGATGTTTTTTCCTTGGCACAAAGGCCAATGAACTGTGATGTGGAGGTGAGCAAACTGCAGGCCGCTCCATGTTTATGCTTGCTGATCTGATCCAGCTGTGATAGCCTAGGAAGGAAAAAGGGCATTTAGAAAAAAAAAAGACTTTCTTGCACACTTTCTCCTAGGACCTTCCTCTCAGCAGATTTAGATGGCTTCCCCTGAGAGAAAATGACAAAAAGATGATTAAGATGCTAAGATTCATTTTTATTTTTATTTTTATGTTCAGTGACTGGTTTTCAAATGCTTCTCACCCTCTCTCATCTGCTTTTCCCTATTCTCCTATTCTCTTCCTCCCTATTGTTGCATTATCCTCCCATCCCCTCTTGGATGACTCCAACGTCTCTCCTGGCTCTTCTCCAGGCAACACGAACAAGATTTCTTCTCTCCTGTCTTAAGGCAAAGCAAAAGCTTGCCTCTGTCTCTGCTTGGTTTTGCAGCCCCTGCTCTGTCTCCCTGTTTTTCCTCAGCTTGCTTTCTTCTTCAGTGCTTTATTTGCGTGGACCATCATTTCTTCAGGACATACGCTGGCTTTAATTGGTGCTTGTATAGATCCACGTGCAGCAGCACTGACAGCTCTCCTGAGCCCCAGAGGTCTAACATTAATAGTATGGGAACCCCCCAACCGGTGACTGATGAAATTCTGTCTTTGACAGTTAGTCATTGCTTTCAGATGAACTTTGGGAGCTATTACTTTCACTTACTTTCAGAAGTTTTAAAAAATAGATCTGGAAGAAGACATTGGTCTGATACATTAGCTACATTATTTTTTAGAGCAAGACTGACTGATACGTCATTTAAGATTAGCCTAAATGTATAAACAAGTTTTAAAATCTGATATGATAAGCCAAATTTTAAATTCCTCCTGGGCAACTGGAAATATCCTCCTTCCACCCATCTACTCGTTTTCACCCCACCTATGTTTCAGCTTGCAGCTGCTGCAGCAAAGCACTCGCTTACCTAATGCTCAGGCAGGGTATTGGGTTTCCCATTAACATTAGGATTGAAAAGTCACTCATTGATTTAGCTTCATTACAAAGATAATGAGAGGTATTTTTCATTCAGAGATGTGTAATGAAAAATGGCTTTCCCATTCATTAAGTTGTCAAATTCTAATGGGCCTGTATTTACAAGAAGCTCACATACAGAAGCCCAGTCCCTGCCTGCTGTACGTGCCGGTATACAACGCAGTGGATGCCACAAAAGCAAGCTCAGCTCTCTGTGAGCTTGCTCGGATCCTGGAGGAACACCACATTAAAGCAAAAACCTGCCAAGGCCATTCTACCCTGCCTCATCCTTCTCAGACAGCACGTGACGGGCCCTGCACCTGATGGGATGAGATTATACCTGATGTGCCGTAATCGTGCTTGCTGTGCTCGGAATTAAAGCTCTCTGAAAAACTGAAATTAGACACTCCTATTACATTCAGGCCTGGTATGGTTTGCAGAAATGCCAAGAGCCTGTCTATTATGCTGGTACATTAGTGTATGATTGGTAAAGATGTATTAGAATGCAAGCTCAAAGTAGCTGAAATATTAGTCACCTCCTTAGGAAGTCAGCACATTTTTTGCCAGCCACTGAAGGCTGTGAGGTCCAAACAAATCCATGCACACCATGCCTCTGGGAGAAGGGACCATGAGGTGAGAGGTGGTCCAAATGGGACAGTTATTATTGGTGTTGTTGATCAAAGGTATTTGATTTCACCACCTAGCCTGAAACAGGGTGGTGGGTGGGCAATCAGATGCAATTCCACTCTAATATTTCTCTGCCAACCTTTATTTCATGAAAAACAAGCAACAACAATGACAGCAAAACTATTTTCCTCTTGTCCCGCAGACAAAGAGCTGCTCACCCAGCACCTGTAACAGCCTGGCATGAGGTCTGGTCTCAGATCGACCAGCATCACTTGAAGGAAGTGCTCAGAGTAATGGCAAAGCTAATCCCTCAGGCATCTTGAAACTGTAAACCCAGGATCAGCTACTGGAGCAGAAAGTAATTTGATTTTCAATTTCTGGCTTTTGTAGCACAGTGACTAAAGAAGTCTTTCCTGGGAGGAAATCTGTGGGTGTCCATACAGGCCCTGACTTTTATGAAGATCAGCAGTATTTTTGCCAAAGTCACTGGACTTAGAGCAGGGCAGAGGTAGTGTTAATGAAAGCAAAGAACCACAAAGCCCAGGGAAGCAACCCAAATCCTCTATCTTTCCAAAATTTAGTAATTGATTCAGAGACAACAAAAGCAGTGTTTTATAGAGAAAGACACAATAATACATTTATTTTTTTTTTCCTGCAGGTCAGTCTATCCCTAAAGGGAAGAGACAGACTTCTCCAGTCCCTCCATGCCGATGCTGAACACCCTTGGTCCTGGACATCCCTATGGCTCCTCTCTCTGGCTCTTTCCTGACAGCAAATGCCCTCCTGGCCCTCAGCAGGGCCTACTCAAGGAGCTGCTATATCTCTTGTTATTTTTGACAAATCAGAAAACATTTGGTTTTAAAAAATACCAAACTATTCCTGGGAAATGTGACTCCCCAAATAAAAACAACCAATTTCCGAGGAAGTCTCTTGTGTGCTTGCTCTGACCTTGTCCTCCTTGTAGCCTCTCTCAGCATAATTTCTGAACACATGGATCATGTTTGGTACCCAGCTGCTTATGTCTATTTTGCATGCAGTCCTTTGCACTGAATTAAATCACTTCTTACTCTGGTTTCTTCTTTCCTCACCTTTCCAGTCCTGTGCATTGCCCAGCAGCTCTTTTTCCCTCCTCAATTAACCTTATGTTATTTCTTTCCATGGGCAAAAATTCCTTATACCGCACAACAAATGTCTCTTCTTATACTGTTGGCACTTCTAATAATTACTTCATTAAAGTTTTTTCCCCCAGTTTTTATTGGATGTCCAAAAAAAAATCCTCCAAAACAAAAAGGAAAACACACACACACACAAAACCACTCTGGCATTATTAATTAAATGTGACCTTAAAGAAACCCTATAAAATTCTAATAATATTTTTATGTGCAGAATTTATTTTTTATTGATTTTCACACAGGTTCAGTCAGTAAGCAGAAGTAAGTTGCATGCTTTTTAATAAGAACTTTGTTTTCTTGCTGTGATGGTAGTTCAGGATCATAAAAGCATAAAAATGGAAAGCTACAACAAACATAAGAGTAAGGCAAATTGAAGGAAGGAAATGAAATACATAAGGAAGCTGCGTGGAAACGTATAGGAGAGCCTAAATTATTATTTGCAGGCACAAGTAATTAAAAGAAGGAATAAGAGAAGAAATTGTTTTCTTATTTTGATTTTAATATAAGTTAGGAGGAGAGACCCAACTGTAATAGCATAAGTAAATAAACCAAAAAGCAGCCTGCTGAGAAATTAATCAAAGTATCTTATAATTATTTAGGTGGTGGTGCCACGGGATACACTGGTATCTTATATTTTGAGCATCTAGCCCTTTACGTACCTCAATATTTTTACTTCTGTCAGTACTAAGATAGAAACATAAGGAAAACAGCAGTAGGATGATATATATTTATTAGCAAATTTCATGATATGGATTAAGGGAATTACACGCAGTGATATTAGCTGAGGATTTGGTGCTTGAATCTTTATTCCTATGTGCTACATATAAATATGTATACACGAAGACAGAGGTGATGTATAGCGCCATGTATATGCATTTATGAAAAGACCTGGATGTTAACTTCACAGAGCGGTGACAATTCACACCAGCTGTGAATCTGCTTGTGGTAATATATGACAGCAATAACCATGTGAAATATGCTGAGGCTTTTCCCTAGAGTAAGCATTCAGGGGATGGCAGCATCAAACGGTGTAAATCCGTGGAGTTGTACTGACAGCAGGGAAGCTAGGCTATTAAAAATGGTATTAGTTGCAGCTTGTTCTAGCTTTTAAACCAGGTTTCCAGCCCTGCGAGGAGGGACCTGTCAGGCCTCTCTAAGCTGGGAATCTTGCATCAAAACACCATCGGCTCTCTTAGTAAGCACGGTTGCTAGTCACATAGCAGTGTAAGTTGCCTACCTATTAATGTGCAGGTACATGCACACAAATTTAAATACCGACAAACACACACCTATTGATGTATGGATTCGTTCCTATATATCTCTCTACACCTGCTGATGGGGCTTGCAGCCTGTGGGCGTGCAGACAGACTCGTTTGACTTCATCTATTGAGAGTTTCCCACTTGTGGGGCTTTTGGGATCAGTGCCCATTTTTTTGGCAGCTGGGGGAACATTATAGCCTTCTTTGTGGCTATAGGTGAATGCTAAGGACCACGTTTTATTTTTAATTCGTACTGGGTGTTGTAAAGCACACACTGGGAAAGGGTTTACTATGCAAGCTGATGAGTGATTAGTTATACAAGGATGTTTTTATACTTCTGAAGAGATGTTAGAGTGGCTGCAACTGCATTTTGATTCGATAATTGGGTTTGAAGGACTCTTAAATCTATGAAAATGCTTTTCAGTCTTTAAAAAGGTGGTTTAAAGCCCCTTTATGTTTGATTTTGACAGCTGCTAGAATCATTGCAGTAAGAGATCAGATAATCAGCTGGGGAAGTTCTTGGGAAGTTTGATAGTGCTGTTTGCCGAGGAAATGCTACCCACCAAGGGTCTCTGTGTGTACTGCTTATTTATTCCATATTACCTATTCACTATAATAATAAAGTGATTGGTTTATGTGCAGTGGCCTGTGAGTGACCAGGATTCCCAGCTGTTTTGTAGTTCTGCTGCCTCACCCTTCCTCTCCTGGCTGTGGGAAGCCAGCCCTTAGTGAACTGGTAATTCTCCCTCTCAGTGGGAACCATCCAGCTCCGGGTGTGTTCCTCGTGGTAAGTAAAGCTATGGATGCCCACTGGTGTCACAGACACCAAGAGCCACAGGCAAGGGAATGAAGATACATCATTGCTCTCCTGTGTGACTGTGGTCATGCAGCCCAATTGCCAGGGACAGACCAGATGGAAAGCATCTCCTGGGGCATGATTTATGACATACCGAGTTTTTGGAGGTACAAATTCTCTTGATAGAGTCTTGCATTTGCTCTGGATGGTGCAAACTCAAACTGCTGGTTCCTAGTTTTTCAGCTAGAACTACAGCCCTCCAGTTACACTTACTTCTTGGAACAAATTGGATTCTTCTTTTTCCAAATAGAACAGAAAATCTTCAGTCTCTGGGAGAATTAAAGCAGTAAATCACATTGCATGGCTGAAGTTCTTCAATCTGAATGATGTTTGCTTCTGTTGCACGGGGCTGTCTGCACTCAGTGAAAGGCAGTTACAGAAAGAGCCACCAAGGTTCTTGTGAACCCAAAGGCAGGTGAAGAAGTGTGACTTTGTTCCAAATCTTACAGGATCTGTGCCAGATCTTCAGCTGATTAAACTGGCAAAATTTCATCAGCATCCCTGGCAACAAGGATGCCTGATACACTCAAAATCAAGATTGTTGTGAAGTGCCTATTGAGGGTTCCCAGAGGGTCTAGATGCTCTGCTGTGAAGGAGAGAAAGATCCTGAAGGTTGGCTCATAGACCCAAAGCTTAGGGGCAAACTAATTCCCCTCTCTGGGTGACTTCACCTGAGGGATGGAGACCAGCCAACAACCAGCAACCTCCATGCAAGCTGAGCAGGGTGCAAAGACAATGCTGGGGCTTTGACGACTGCTCTCAGCAGATTAGCTGGATGGCTCCTTCAGTGCTGAATTTCATGTAAGAACAGTTGTTATTCTTAAAATCAAAGGAAGGAAATCCCATCCAAGTGTGTGTATGTATACATATATATATATACTGCTTAAATCCCTGGAGAAAGAGGTTATCATTTACCACTTCTTCAGCTAGACATAGTATATTTCTAAACAATAGAAATGCAGTCTAGTAGCAGAATGGAAATCATTCCTCAAAAATTGCCTGGGGAGGTGGTAGAACGTCCAGCACTGATTACCAGGAAAAATATCCAGTGTGTATCTGTCAGGAAGGGTGTAGGCAGAGTCAGCACTTCTGGAGGTGAGAAGGACAGAGAGCGATGGACCAGATCTTCTGAGGTACCTTTGGCATGCATTTCCTCATGTTCTTTGTTGGGATTCCCACCAACAATTGCAAAATAAATAATAAAGTACAAAATAGAACTAACCTGATGTCCTGTGTGCTAGTGCTTTCTCAGTCGATACCTATAAAAGCTGTTTTATGTATTATAAAAAATCAGTATTTTATATAACAAGCAAGATGAACAACTTTCTTTCCAGTGCTCATAATCTTACTAACAATAAATCAGCTGCAGTTGCATTATTTTATATCATCCATAGTCTAGAAGGATGTCTGGTCTGCCATCTACCCGAGTCCTACCACTGAAACAATCAAAAATAGCAGATTGCCTTGCACAAATTAAAACAATTATGGTGCAGCTCTGGATAAGAATTTATATCAGCAAAAGCAATAAGTAGTTTGCTTGTTTGCCTGTTTACATTCTTGCTCCTCAGAATGAAACTCAAAAACTACTCAGTTGCTTGGCTGTGGGGCTGTGTTCTTCCTCTGCATCTCTGCAGGACAAAGGTTCCCCGGGCCCTGCCTCTGCACTGCTGTTTGCTGAAAAGCTCTTTTTCTTGCTGGTGAAATGAGGTAACTAAGCAGGTGAGGAGACTGCTGGTGGGAATGAAGACCAAAATCATGAGTTAAAGCATGTGTTGCAGACTGTTCTCACTTCCCACTGACCTCTGCATGGAGGGGACAGCGTGATCTTGCTGGATGCTAGCCCTGGAAGTCTTCTTCTTCCCCCCTATCCTTCGAACTTCTGATCCAGGCTAGGCAGGGAACAGCTTGCTGCTGCGTTTTGAGCCTCCTTGAGATCATTGCTGGCTACCACTCACACCTCAGAGTTTAGGCTGTTATTCACATGCAAAACACATGTATTATATGTTGCTTTTATCTTTTCCCCTGGTGCAGGTAAATGTAAATATCAAGAAAGATTTTTGTAAAATCTGTATCTGTCTAAGAATTTCTTGTGCTGCAATGCATGTATTTTTCTATCCAGTTCTTCCCTAGGTTCATTCAGGCCTTCTCCCCAGTCCTGACCAAAATACGTGCTTGGGTTTTAATTAAACAAGGGTGTTAGTCTCCACACTCCCTCCTGATGGACATCCTGACCATATCTTCATGTTCATTCCCCAACACAAACTGCTGGGAAACTTGCCCCGGGCTTAAGTTACTATAAACGCAGCTCAGGGGCTTAAATACACATTTAGCATACCATAGCAACATACCTTTCTATTTGATGGGTGAGAAAATTTTTATAACTATTTATGGATAAAAATATAGAGAAGAAGATTCAAACCATAATTTCTGATATTTTTAGTCAAGGATATCATGAAGGAGCTCTGAAAAATGTAGTTTTCTTTTTTTAAAAAAAAATGAAGTAATATTCTTCATTGGGAATTTAGTATCATCTGGTAGTGTAAGACTGGATTGCTCATTTATTTTACTTCAGAAAGGACTGTTTGCCTCTGCAGACTGTCATAAACAAGAAAATAAATAAAGTCATATTGATATTTGGGAAGGTGGATCACAGCTTCTCTGTTTTTCTCTCTAAATGAAGGCCAGACAAAGACATTGATTCTCTTGTTACTAAGACGTAATCTGTTGAACTAATTACACTCAGAAACAAGGCACACTTTTTCTTGGCAGTAATAAAGAAACATTTCACACTCCTCTGTTATTTCCCTAACACAGGTATTGCTCAGTTTTGTAACTATTTTAATGTGCTTTGATTCTTTGTGCTGAACTATCAGTCAAACAATCAATAGTGGGCAATACATTTTGCCTTCAGTCTTCTCTCATCCTTGAAGAACAGCCTCACCAGCATTTCCTTGAAAACCCATTAGACATATACTCCACAGCTTTACACTTCCCTTGCCGTGCCTGAAATTAGCCTCTTCAGTGTGTAGGCTTTGCCTGAATTCAATTACACCAAACTGGTCTCTCCAGCCTTGTACATATGATTTGAAAGACTTGATGATGGTGTTAACGAAAATATACAGGTCCACAACATCTTCAAACAGTCCTGCTATGTCATTGAAATAGATTATTATTTCATTCTAAAGAATGCTTAAAAATACTGATTCCAATATCTCATTTTTTTTTTTTTTATATAGCTGCAATTTAATGCAAGCTCCACGAGTTGCATGCTTTTCTGCTGATGTTCATCATTGCCCAAAGAATCAGGGCTGTTTTAATCATTTCATAACCCAGCGTGAGCCAGTCATCAGCTGCAGCTTCACAAATACCTGACTAATGTAAAGAAAGGAAATGATCATGCCCTAGCATAGGAAAAGAATAAAAGCTATATGAATTTTTTTCACACTCAAAATATTGCACCCCATAGAGCACAGGCTTCCCAGAGAATACTCCCTTCAAAGCCAATCAGGGTGTGCTGTGCCTCCAGATCTGTCAAGTGTCCTGATATGTTTGATGAGAGGGTCATCCAGTTGGTCCTGGCAATTTGATAAGGAGAGATTTTCTGTCTTTATGAAGAATTTCATCACCACTTCAAAATGTACTCAACTCCAATGCCATGACTGATGATCAAAAAAATAAAATAAAAATAAATAATAAAATTATCTATTGCAAACTGAAATCAAGTGATATGTAAGTTCTGTGGAGCATATTCTAAATGAACACTCTCTTTTGGTTAAAGCAAAATATTCCCTCCTGCTTGGATACTAAATTCTGCTGAGAGGAACCTTAGCCTGTCTCCCTCTGCACATTCTTCAGTTGTTTCAAGCAATGGGCTAACAGGGGAGTGACTCCAGATTCCACATGTAATGTGTACTGCATTGTGATCCCTGTTCTGGTGGTCTTCTCCAAGTCCAATATCTCTGAAGCCAAAGCAATCCGTTCATTGATAATAATTTTAAACTGTTACCAATATTGATCATAAATGAAACTTTTTTATTTTGTTAATGATCTGCTTCTTTATGCCCCTCTCTGCATCTAAATACATTATTCTGAAATTTGGGATATTCCTTAACTTACAAGCGAAGTATATTCTTAGTGACAATGGAAACATCTGTAGGGAATGAGGAACCTTTGTGCGCACAGTTCAATAGCAAACATGTTCACAATTCACAGCTATGATGTACAGTGCATTTTCCCCATTCAAAATAGTTTTCATTAATTTCTGATCTTCTTTTTCTAAATTCTGAACAAGGTGGCCATGCATAGCTAAAGTTGCATTCTCCATTCCACCAGTCTTTTTCCTCTCCCAATACTTACAGAGGATGCATCTGATTAAGTCAATTCCAATATAAAAACTCAATTTGACTTCAACAGATTTTTATCTTTTCCATTTCTTTTCCCTTTTTGCATCTCCACCTGCATATGGACTTGTCAAAAAAGGTGATACAAAGATACACAAATGCTGATAAAAATAGTGGCAAAATGAGAATGATAATAGTCAGCCATAGATATTCTGTGTGCTACTGGCAACGTGTAAATCACTGCAGGGTACATCTAGCAGTGTAATCGCCACAACTGGGTGCTTGTAATCACTTGATCATTAATACAGTAAATGAGCGTGAGCACACAGAGCAATTTTAGTGGTTTGGGTGATTTTGGATTTGTCCTTTCTGAATGCTGATGCATTCCCGAGTTCAGGGGCTGCTCCTTTAGCTCTGTCCATACACGGCAGGCTCTCTGCAGGGTCACATCCTGTACATTGTCAACCTGCCTGGGCAGCACTTTCAGCTGGGACTGATGGTGTCCTTCCTCTAAAGACAGGATATAATGGCAAAGCTGACACATGATGCTGCTTTTATGGCTTGTGTCACTGAGCTGTCTTCCTTTAGGAAGGAAAAAAAAATAGTCATCGTGCTATATCCTAGAGAGCTCCCACAGGTTTGTAAACCACCTGGTTTATATGGAAAAACAATGCTGGTCTTTACTCTCCTTTCTGCTTTCACAATGTCATTACTTCTGCTAGGTAACTGTAAATATTTTTTATATATACATAATATTTATCAACCAAATCTTTAAGATGTAAAGATGTAAAACTTCCAGGTTTTATCTCAAAATGCTGTGTGAGCATTTTTTTTGAGGAGTTCATCCTACTTTCAGTTTGGTCTACAACAGTAAAGGAGGCCCAGTTTTACCAGAAGGGTGTACTGGCTTTTCATGGCTGCCAAGTAATTACATTGACTCATGGGTTTATTCACAATGTGTAAAATTAAATACTTGGTTAAATCCTGATGAACTGGTGTCTGGTTTGGAAGTAAGAGAGACCTTACCCCATAATTAATGTAATGCTAGTGAAATAAAATGCTAGTTCTGGCTCCTTATGCAGGTGCTTAATAAGTATGGCTGTGAACATTTACTTCAATGTAAGAATCTGAGAAGGAATTTGATGGTTAGCAGCTAACATAAGCAGGAAAGAAAAAAAAAAAAAAAGTTTTCACAACCCCTCTGTACCCTCTGTATTTCAAAGCTATTTTCTAACTGCTATAATCTTTGCTTGTTTAAGCAAAATTTTCAAATTTAAAAAATCAGTGAAATCTCGGGGCAGCTTATAATTTTTTATTACTTTTCATGGCTCCTAGCTTCTGACAAGTCTGTTATTTTTCCAGCCATCTTGTTTAACTATCTGCATATTTGCTTCCTACTTATTATTTTTTACCTCAGAGTAAATGAGGACAGATTTACAAGATACTTAGCACACTGAAAATCACTGAGTTTCCATGTTTGTTCATTTTCTTGCTTCAGTTGCCAACTAAAGGACAATTTTTTATTGAATTCAGCAGTTTCCATACGATGACAACATTCTCCGGCATGAGGCTACTAGAAAAAAAAAAAAAAAAAAAAAAAAAAAAAAAGAAGCCCATGACCTTTTATCTTTTCATTTCTCATATTGCACTGTTTCTTCTCAGTTTGAGTACTTCAGAAATATTAGAGCTGGAAGACATTCTTCATTTCCTATACTCCAAGAACCTTCCTTTGTAAGAAACTTTTGGAAAATGGAAGGAAAAATGCAGAGGGCAAATCATGAACAAATAGCTTTTTCTACTTAAATGTAAAACAATTTTATTCTAGCTGCTTTTGGGGTAAAAGTTCACTTCAAACCACCAAATCACAGTGAAATCTAGGCAGAGAGCCTGAAAAGATTAAAATAAAACCTGAAAATTTGCGTAGCACAAGACTCAGAACTTACAATTTATAGCTTAAATTACCTTGGTGCTGCACCAGGAGCACATAGCTATTGCATTGCAGGATGTCACTAATAAAATGCAGTAAAAACTCTTATGACAAAAATAAATAAATAAATAAATAAATAAAATCACAGGAGCAACTATCTGTAAACCTGTTTCAAATCCACCAGCTGGCTGTCAATGGGAACTTCACTCCTCCTTAACCGCCATGGACAAAGCCAACCTGAAGGGCCCCATGTTCACCTTGGGCTGCTTGGGGACGTGCTGATGGGTACCAATCCCACAGCACTTTCAGTAAGCACATAAATAGTGATCCAAAGGGATTTATATGAAATTAAATTTCTAAACATCCAGGCTGTGTGCAAGAAATAATAATATAAAGCTAATGCTGTGCTAACGTCCAAACACTTCACAACTTATTTAGTCTGGAGAAGAGGAGGCTCAGGGCAGACCGTATTGCTCTCTACAACTACCTGAAAGGAAGGTGTGGGGAGCTGGGGGTCGGCCTCTTCTCACAGGTAACTAGTGACAGAACTAAAGAGAATGGCCTCAAGTTGTGTCAGGGGAGGTTCAGGTTGGAAATGAGGAGACATTTCTTCTCAGAAAGAGCAGTCAGGCTGTGGGATGAGTTGCCCAGGGAGGTGGTGGATTCAAGGTCCCTGGGGGTGCTCAAGGAAAGGTTGGACGTGGTGCTTAGGGACATGATTTAGTGGTGATAGTGGTGGTAGGGAGATGGTTGGACCAGATGATCTTGGAGGGTTTTTCCAACCTTAATGGTTCGAGATTCTATTATGTGATTCTATGATTATATACATCTGTGTGTACACAGGATCATCAACTCCAACTCCTGGCTCCACACAATGGCACACAAAAACTAAAAGCCTATGTCTGAGAACATTGTCCAAATGTTTCTTGAACTCTGGCAGGCTCAGTGCTATTACCAATGCCCTGGGGAGCCAGTTCCATTGCCCAAAATGTGCATGCATGAGGATGTAATACAGAGAGAATGAAAGAATCACAGGATGGTCTGGACTGGAAGGGACCTCAGAGCCCATCTAATTCCAGCCCCTGCCATGGGCAGGGCCCCTGCCCCCAGCCCAGGCTGCCCCAGCCCCATCCAGCCTGGCCTGGGGCACTGCCAGGGATGGGGCAGCCACAGCTCCTGGGGCAGCCTGCGCCAGGGCCTCACCGCCCTCTGAGGGAAGGATTTCTTCCTAATATCTAATCTAAATCTCATGCACCACCTTGCACTTGGCCTTGTGTAACTTCGTGAGCTTCATGTAGCCCATGTCTCAAGCCTGTGCAGGTCCCTCTGGATGGCGTCCCTTCCTTCTGTCATGCCAACTGCACCACTAAGCTTGGTGTCATCTGCATAAATACATACGTGGGCATCTGTGTGTTTATAGACATACAGTAGTGAGCTGTCTCACTCCTATTTTGCATTCCAACTGTACAGTCCTTGCTGAACAGTGGAGGCAGTCTTAGTTTTCATGAGTTATTTTCAGGCTAGCCATACCAGCTGAAAATACCCCATCACATATTTGGAAATATTTTAGGTTTCCAAGGAGTTTTTTGTTTTTTTTTTTCTTCCCTGACACAGATATAGATAAGAATTTTGCTTTTCTCATGCTGACTGTATTTGTTTTTCAGTCAGTCTGAATGATTTTTTTTCCTTCTCCTCTTGTGATGGTTGAATAAGAGAGAAGATTAATGCAAAAAAGAAAATGAGATTGCTGCTGTTTCCAATTTTGTGCCTTATTTATATTAATAATTGAATACATCTAAGATTACTTTTATTGAGGAAACAATAAATGTTTAATAAGTGAATGAGCAGTCCATCATAAAAGTAAGTGCTGGGTAGAAGGCTTTTTGGAGGGGGGATTGTTTTTGCTTTAAATCATCGTAGGGACATTTTATTACCATTGCCGTGCCATTAACACCACACATTATTCCGCAGTGGGATGAGGTAACTACAAAGATATAATGAGATTTTAGTAGAGACAATATGCAGTATCATAAAATGTGTGAGCTTTGGTGCTCAAATTGAGCTCGGAGGCTGATATACAGTAATAAAGCTTTTTCCAGGCTGCAGACACTTCAGCTTCTGTGCGTGGATGGGAGGTACCACCAGGCTCAGCCCCGGCTGCTATTTAGGCTAGAATTAAGCAGACATTTCTTGTCAGGGCATCACATGAAAGGTCTAAGACCTTGATTTGGTGCAACAGTAATGCGGTTAATAATTGAGGAGGTGAGGAAAATGTCAATACCTGGCAGAGGCCAAGGCAGGCGCTGGAGTTTTGAGCCGACGTTATTGTCAGGGAACAAAAGGATGAGCTGCAGCCCAACAAAGCAAGCAAAATAAATTAAAAGCACATTAGCAATGTAAAGGATTCAGAAACACAGAGATAAGGGGAAGGCAAACATATTGGTGTTAAGTCCCTTGCTAATGTTTTTGAATACTTTCTAGAAGGATTTGTCCTGGAGGTTAATACAAATATAGGGAGAATATATCCACTTCAAACAGCACGTTGGTAAGCAACAGACTGAGAAAGAAGAAGAAGTAGGTGCCGTTAACTCACCACTCTCTAATTAATGAAATAACTAGTCCAGGATGAGTGAAGGATCCACTCAGTGGGACTGATTCATCCTATTAATGGATTTCCAGCATTTTGCATGTTCCACATATGGACTATACAGTGCACAAACCCATCCCTGGTCTGCTGGGAGGACGGCTCTGCCACAGAGCACAGTTTGCAAAGGGCAGCTTTTGGGGTGTTCCTGCCAAGATGAAAGGCTTTGATGCTGCTCATTCCCCCAAGGGCAAGAGTGTTGTGAGAATGAGGTCCTGAAGCCTCTGGCAGCCTATGCTGTGGCAGTGTCGGCATCCTATGGCCAAATGCAAAGATGTGCTGTGGCCACGAGCAGCCTTTCACCTGGTGTCTGCAGACAGGGGACCAGTTCAGTGTCTGGTAGCACTAAAAATGCTTGGCAAGCTCTTTGAAAGTGTATTCTGGCTCAACCCCAGGAAAACAAGTAAGATGTTTGCTACCAGAGCTAATAGCCCAGGAAATTGCTGCCCAGGGTTGGATAGTTTAGAAAGCCAGCAACTTCCCAGCTAGAGAGAAGGGGGAATAAGAGCAGTGATTACAATAAAAGAGAAACCTCCCCCTGCTGTGGCTCCTCAGCAAAGTGCAGAAAGGAATCAGGTCATAGAGCCATTTGCTTTGTGTCATCAGGGAAATAGGAGCCCATCAGGAGAGGACCTGCTGTGAGCCTCCGTGGCAGACATCAGTAGATCTCCTTCCTTTGCACTTTTGTTAAAGGAGGGAGTTCTCTGACAAAAAGGTATCCCTGCATCATTCCCACCTCAGAGGGTGGGCTGGGAGATTTTGAAGGACTGGTTCATCCTCCAGCTTTCCAAGATTTTCTGAATGCAGCGGTCTAAGAATGACCTCTAAGAGGCAATGAAAGGTCATTCTGGAGGTCACTGTGACTGGTAAGTTCAGTTCCTTGTGTGGGGGCCTCTGGCTCCCACGAAGCAGCAATTAAGGTAGGGAGCCCTTGTCTTGCTGCCATGGGCTTTCTGATTATCTGAGGAATCACTAAAACAGAAGCTTTAGAAGTTGAAAAAGTGCTTATGCCATATTTAAAGATGACTGCTGCAGCCTACTGCAGATCAATATGTACAGCACTTTCTTTTTGATCTGATCCAACAGAAAACATAATCTACAGAAAGTCCTCTGCGATCCTACAAACAAGAAGGCATTTTTGTAGAGCTGCAGCAGGTGAAATGTGCAGCTGTAGGGCTGAGACGGATGCTGGGAGGCCGTTTGGCTGTGAAATCCTCCTTAAAATGACTGACTGTCCTGCCACAGTGGTCACTGGACTCTCTAGGAGCATGTGGGGTGCTTTGTAAGCCCGGGGGAATTTGACATGAGGAACCAGTGTCCTGACACAGCAGTGTGGCTGCACAGGCCATGGCCACAGGGATGTCATGATCAAACTCTGCTTGAGAACATCCACTTTGTTGGGCACTCTGTGACAACCTCCCTTCTGGCTTGGAAAGGCTGTTCTGACCTTCAGTGCTGTCCCTAGATAATATGCAAGTCAAAGCCTGCTGGTACAGTGGGAATACAACCACTCATCTAGGAGCCCATCTTTGCACACTCTTCCTTGGATGTGCCTCGGATCCTGACCACTAGTGCCAGATTAGATCTTCCTGGGAGGCCTGAAATTTGTGACAGAGGCTTCCTGATGCTACGAGCATAAGCCCACATATGCTGCTCCACAGGGACTTCTCCAATATACTTTCATCACTTATGTCAGGTTCCAGATTTAACTACCAATACGGTATTTTTAATGGATCCCATAAATATGATTTCACGGCCATCAAATGTTGCTATTGGTTTCTGTAGTTTTGGAAAGTAGTATAAGAATGTTATGAAGAAGATAAATCTGTAAATCTGCTGAACCATCTAAAAATGCTGGAAAAAATAACTAGATGTGATATATGCGTAAGAATTCACTGCCCAGAATAGATGCAAGTGCTGCTCATGGCTCTTATTACTGCAGACTATGGGAATCATGCAGAAAAGGTCCTAAAACTGACAGACAGATCTGGATGAGCTGCCCTGCTTCTCTTTTGCTCTCCTGTGTCTGGAAGAGAAGGGGAGGTTTACTCTAAGATCCTTCCTCCCACCTTATTCCTCATTTCCAGGGCACTTCATTGTAATTATGAGCTGCACCACTGAGAAGTGTTACCATCTCCATTTTATGTATGAGCAAACTAAAAACTTTCCAAGATAACCAACAACAGAGAAAGACCCAAACCTCAAAGTCTTGAGCAATTGTAATGAAATATTTCTGGGAGAGTGGATAAACAGCAAGAGTGGCATGTAACAGGGTATTGTGAGACATCACCATTTTAGTGAAGCATGCTATATCTTATCTAAAACAAAATTAATTCCTGTGGCTTGCTAGGCCACCAGAACAGAAGACCTCCAGCACAGGCTGTCTCCTATCACCACCGCTCTAGAAAGATCATTAAAGAACCAAAAGCTATTGCATTCAGAAGTGTATACACACTTTGACAAACATATTTAAGCTTCATGCTTTGACAGATGGCAGCTTTTAGCGGTTGGGAAAGACACATGGGTGTCCTCCCAGCTTGTGCTTTTCCATTGCTGATTTTCACATTTTTTGTATCTTTTGTATCTACTGGTCGTGACTCATGTACAGGTGGAAGCATAGTTTGTGGTGGGAGGAGACAGTGAAAGTACATAGTTAAGGACAGGCTGGAAATGTCTTTCAGTGCACTCCCAGTCTAAGAAAGGCTGATCTTGTTTTAGGGTAGGAGGACATGCTGGACAATCTAGTCTTCTGACTGTTTTCTAAGACTCTGTAGATACAAAGATGTTATGTTAGAGGCTGAGTTTCTGCTATTTGGAGAAGAGGAGGCTGAGAGGAGACCTCATCACAGTCTACAACTTCCTCGTAAGGGGGTGTCGAGAGACAGGAGACCTTTTCTCCATTAACACCAGTGACAGGACCCGCGGGAATGGGGTTAAGCTGAGGCAGGGGAAATTTAGGCTTGACATCAGGAGGGGGTTCTTCACAGAGAGGGTGGTTGCACACTGGAACAGGCTCCCCAGGGAAGTGGTCACTGCACCGAGCCTGTCTGAATTTAAGAAGAGATTGGACTGTGCACTTAGTCACATGGTCTGAACTTTTGGGTAGACCTGTGCGGTGTCAAGAGTTGGACTTGATGATCCTTAAGGGTCCCTTCCAACTCAGGATATTCTATGATTCTATGATTCTATTTCTATTTTTAGCATAAGCATGTAATTCTAAATATGGAAGTACAAAGTGTTTTGACATGGTGCTCTGACCCACAGTGTCTTTTTCCATAAACTGTGCTAGGAAAACCTGTTATATCACAGGGAGTCATAAAACCACAAGGGGAAAAAATAGCTACTGGCTAGGAAATAACTTACACGGACCAGATTGATAAATTGGTACTGCCTTATACATATTTTCAGCCCTTCACGCTTATTAATATTAAATATTAATTAAAATATTTGAATATTTATTGACTAATATATCTCATTTCAATCTATGGTTTTATTATTCTGAAAGATAGCAATGCATCTGCTGTCACTGTTTTCATGGTTTTTGCCACAAATGTGCACCTTCCTTTAGCAAACAATGACCTGGCTTTGGAGACTGGAGTTTGTTGTTATGAAGCAATATCTGGAGATATTTTATATATTTTATTGTATAAATTATTTAAACTGTGTTAAATTTTATTGTATAAAATATTTATGCATTTTAAATATTATTATATATTGCGTATATAAGCTTGCAGACATGGGCAGCTGGTTTGGGTTTGAATGGTTGTCCATAACTACCTTTCAAAATTTGTGTCTAACCAACCCCATATACCCTTCTCATGCTTTGTCTGCAGAAGTAAACAAAAAATCTTTAATTAATTCAACATCTTGAGGGATTATCTTAAGATCACTTAGAGTTCATGCAGTACGTGAGGCATTTTGCCTATTTTCTAGAGGATACATAGCTCATCACCTTAATTTTGAACCAGAAATTCATGTCTCCAGACCAATGTTTCTCAGTGTGGGGCTTCTGACTTTACTACTGGATTTTCCCTGGGAAAAGCATTTTTATCCCATTTTATGTAAACTTGCTTTTGTTATACCCACACATTATCTTTTCTGCCACAGCACTCTTGATTTTCCATCCATGCCTGGAACTGGCACTTGCTGTGATTTATGAATTAGTCCTGAGATATCGCGGGCATCTCAGCTACAGCTGACCTCAGCCAAGAAATAAAGATACCTTCCTCCTAAACCCAGAGTGTTTTTAATGAGCTCCCTTCTTTAAGGCTGGCAGCCTATTTTCTACCTATCATTTTCAGCCTCTGGAGATTGATGTTGTGACTACTTGGAGGTGGACCAAAGAGCTAGTGTTGAAACTTTGCAGCACAAAATGAATCACTAATGCTGGAAGTGGACAAAGACACAGGCAAACCTCAGGAATTCACTTCATGGGAAGCCAACTTCAGGCATAAGTGGAAATAGCCATGGTCTCCGGAGCAGCAGTGGCTGTGAATAAAGGACATCACCTTCTGCCATTGCAGCCAGCAGGGAACAAACACCACTGGGTGCAGGTCTGCAGCACGCTTGTGCTTTCTGCAGCTTCATTTATCTAAGTTTTCTCTAGGGGAATGGTCTTTTCCCTCTTGTTTGCGAACAAGCTAAAGTTCAGGTATCTGTTTATGATTATTTGGTTAAACAAGGTCCTGTCATCCCAGGACAGCGAGCACCGGATCACAGAGGCAGCAAGAGAGTGCAGATATGCCTGAACTGAGAAGGATGAGGCTGAGCTCATCTCGTGAACATAATGAGTTGATGTTAACTCATGCCACAGGTGAACATTTTCAAGCTGCCCCCAGAAACTTATGTTTTAAGACCAGCTTATGTTTATATGCAATATAATGTAATATAATATAATATAATATTATATTATATGTTTATATGTAATATATAATACATATTTAAATATAGTCCAACTCCTGTGCATAAGTTATTCCTGGAACACTTTGAGATGAAACTTCTTGGGTGTGTCTTTATGTCACAAGTATTTCCCAAACTGATGTGGAACAAAGATGGGTTATTACAATTTTTTCCCTGTTCTCCCATTCTGATGTTATGGAGAATGTTTCTGGGAGGTACCAATTAGCTGCATGCACCCTCAAAACCTGAACTGCTTCTGATTATTCAGAGATATTTAACTGAATTGCCATGTTCGGACGTGCAGGGGAAACACAGGTATTTAGTATTCATAGGACTAATCAACCCTTCCTCAGAAAAGCCCTGCTTTGCCTCACTCTGTTTTGTGGTCTTGATGACAATCCATCACCGGTGGTTTTTCTATGGCTTTGCTGACTGCAGCCAGAAAAGATGAAGGAGAATAACTTACTTTGGAATGTCACTGGGGAAGAGTGAATAAATTCACCAAGGAACACTGAGGCCTGTAAGCAGAGCTATCCCACAAGTTTGCCAACATAATTCAGTCTCATTTCCCGAATGTAAGGCATACAGTAATAACAGGGAATGGTTACTGTCTGCTGGCCATGATTACTTCTTTCAGAAAGATGTTTACTGCACTCCATCGCCTTTTTTCCTCGGCCATTCAGCACACCAGATAAACCAAAGTTAGAGCAAGTCAGTGATACATATTCTTGATTTAATGTAGTCCCTGCAAGTCCTTCTGTTAAACAAGTCCAGAATATTTCTGGGAGAAGTGTTACAACCAGTGCAATTGTCATATGACACAAGTTAGCCCTCAAATCTGACTGCAGTGACTTGTGTTTGCTCCTGGGGACTATCCTATGCAATTCCATTTTTCCCTTCTGAAAAAGAGATCATGTAAATTCTCCACCACTGATTTACATCACAAAGGTGCAGCCTTTCCTTGTGTCTTGCTGAGATGCAGAATTTCAGTGACTGCAATGAATGAGAGAAAAGATTACTTTATCTTGTCAGTCTATTTGGCAAATAAGGTTGTTGCTACTTGTACGTGGCAAACAATCAATTGTTGTGTAATTAGTTATATTTTGCACCATTGGCATTAAAGTTCACCAGGTCTGAACTTCTTCTCTGTCCTTCCCCAGTCATTAGAGCTTCATTCACATTCCTCATGGAACAGCTTAGTTTGCTTTTACTTTTAATTAAAAATGCAAACTTTTGGCATCTGCATGCGCTGAAAATGCAAACAGTTCTTAATTAAAAGTGCAATATAGTGCCAAAAATAAGCATAATTAGTTGGGCAGTGCAGCGGTTAATAGTGTTCTTCATTTTGTATATAGAAAACCACAAGAAACTGCAAAAATAAGAGCAGAGTTTAGTAAAAGGAACAAAATATCCATAATAAATCAGTGCTACTCAGTTTTTAAACTCTTTATTTCCCTCATTACAATTATTCCTGTGAGAATCATATCCATTCTCTCGTGGTATTACATTAAAATCTTGATAGTGTGTCCTCATACTCAGTGTTACAAATAATCATGCAACAGCATATTTATCATTGCTTATTCACTCACATCTAATAGAAAACTTGGATGCTGACTGTATTAGAGTGCTATATTACATTGCATTACAGCAATAATCGTGTCTGTAATTTCTGCAGTAGAAGATGAATCCAAGCTGCCAAAGTGAGATCCAGGAACTGAATTTCTAAAGCCCTTGGAAGATGGAGCCAAGGCTTTGCTTAGACTTATCAGTGCATTTTAAACATCTCCTTTATATGTTAAAGATTGATTTGAACTTGGTTATAAAGAAGTTGGGGATAATTGCTTATCTCCTCAAATATCAAAATCCCGCTAGAAACTACATTATCTATGAGCCTCTAAATATGCAATTTCATTTCTAGGTTCTTCCAACTCTGAACTCAAAAATACTAAAAATACTGAGATTTTTCAAATGCTGTTAAGTGAACATTCCCCTTCCTGGTAAAGAACTTGGTATCTTGTGCAGCAGAGACACATATCTTCTGAGTGAAAGTCTGAGAAATGTCAACTTCTTTGCCTGTCATTGTTCCTCCATATTACATGTTTCTAGGGGTATTTTCTGATTAGATTTTTTTTTTTTTTACTAGTTAATCAGCAACAAATTAATTACAAAAAAAAAAAAAAAAAAAAAAAAAAAAAGCTACATAAAGTGCCTCAACTGCTGTCCCACTATAGCTTGGGCACATCGTATATATGGATATGTCTCTCTTCCCCGACTGCTTATGGTTTAAAAATATGGAAACAAATTCTAAATCCATGCCACCCCCATTTCAGGAGACTAGCTGGTGTACAGGAGCATAACTCAATAAGCCTAACAGGCTTAAGCCAAACTAGGATAAGACTTTATTTCAAAGTGTTGTAATTCTTTCTATAAGCCCTGAGTTCAAAACCCAGGCTGCTCATAGAAAGGCTTACAAACAGCCTTCCAGGAAAGAGAAAAATACACATTTTATGCTCTTCTAGGGTTTACTCCGGGATTTACTCCTTGCTGTGGTCTTGATCTTCAGGCAGGCATCCCATGGATGTCCAGGGGAGCTCTACATGCATTCGGTACGAGGTCGGTATGCTCCAGATCTCCCTAATGCTCTTTGAATGATACTCACTGATAGGTCTACGTATTCTTCATTTTGTCTTGGAGATAATTACATGTGATCTAAAATCAACAAAGACAGTGGAAAGGCTTTTACTGAGAATTGGACGTGGGCTCTCGAACATCCCATGACAATGAAAAATCTTGCCTGTTACCACCCTTCTTTCACTTGGCTATGAAACCAAATGAAGTATTGCTGAGGGAAACACACACTTTTTTTCCCACACTGTGCAGTTCGCGTCCCTCCCCATGCACTGATGAAGGCATCGCTTTGCTTGTCTAAATTCCACTGGCCCAGAATAAACAAATTTGAGTAGCAGCAATCTGCTACTGGATCCTGTGCTTCAGAAACAGTGGCGGCAGCAGCAATGTGCTTGAAATTCTGTGGTTTATTTGGTTATATTTTAATTACATGCTCGTTTATTCTGAAGTTAGCATGCTTGTCCAGTTCACATTTGGGTGAAAAATATTTCTCACAGATGTACTGATTGCAGCCTGTAACCTTACTTTACTCTCAAGATGTTTATGGCACTGACTGTACCGCAGGCAGAAGCCCGAAGTCCAAATTAATTTTTGCATCTGTATTTTATCAGCTGATATTTTCTGTTTGTAACTGCTGGAAAGAATAAAGTTACTTGTGCACTCAAGAATGCCCCTTGGCCACTTGAATTAATAACTGTCTGATTTACACATGTAAGTGTAGATGTACAGAAACACCATCAGCTTTGATGCTTTGAGCGGGAAAAGAGGTCTGAGAGACCAATCCAGCAGAAGTTAATTATTTAATTGATTAGGACATAAAAGGTCATAACCCAAGCATGATGTAAAAAAGCAATTTACCAGTTTTTATGGCGCTGAAGGAAGCAAAATGGGACAAATGACATAACTCACGTAGTTGCATTTATATCCCACTTTTCATTTTTTAATTCAGATGGGTCTGTAGCTAAATTTTGTGTGCTTATTTTAAAGCAAATAGAAGAGAACAGTAAAGGTCCCTGCATTAATATTGCCATAGCCATTTGACAGCTTTAGAAAGAGGGAAGAAATGCACAAGGACAAACTAAGCACCTCTGTCTGGCACGAAAGAAATAGCCTTCCATGAAAACATTTGAAATATACTTTGCAAATCTGCTGTTATGCGGTGTTTAGCTAAGCCTCTTAATACAAGCATTTCAGCATTATGGGAGGCTGGTTTACAATTTAGCAGAACACAGAAATTGTCATCATCCCAGTAAAAATGCAAGGTAAAATAACAACCTAAACATATATTACTGCTTAGCATAAGACAACCTAAAACATAAAAGCACTCTCTAGCAGCTCTGCCTCCTCAGCTTTTAAAAGAGCCTCTAAAAATGCAATAAAGTATTTCAGACGGAAGACAGATTAAAAATAACTGCAGCACATACACTCCAGTCATATAGTATATCTCAACAGGGATATTGTCAGGATTTTTTGGGTATCTTCCTCTGGATGACTGGCATTTTCATTAGAAGGTACAGAAATGCCCATGATTTCCCCCTCTCTGAAATTCCCACAGCTCTAGAGAAACTGCGGTTAAAGTTTAGAGGTGACAATACCTCCTCTTTGACCTGCATTTCCCTTCACAATTACATTTTTCCTTTCGACCTAAGGAGAGGGCATGCAATTTCGAGCAGTCCCATGAATTTCTCCATGGTCTCGGCCAGCAGCACCGGGCACTCCGGGAGACCGTGGCCAGTCCCTGGTGCTCACAGACAGAAAGGCAGGTCTGCTGATGAATGTATCTGCTTAATGCAGGTTTATAAATCTCCTCTCCTTCCACGTGGCCTGGCTGGTCTCAGCAAATACTCGGGCCAAAGACTGTTATCAGCTGCAAGCATACAGTGAGCAGGGAAGAAAGGGGAAAACTCGACGTTGCCAGAGGGACTGGAAGCAGGGGAAGGTGGAGGGAGAAACTGGGGCCTGAAGCAGGTGCTCCCAGTCCTGGTCTGCCTGAATATTTGCTAATGTGCTCCTTTCCTTCCCAGTGCAAGAAAATAAAGAACTTTCCCACACAGCAGGTGACATAGGAGAACCGGGACTAATGGATGGTCTGATTCTGCATCCTCTTGCTGAAAAATCACAAGCTGGTGTTTTGCTCGTGATGCAGCCTTAATACAAAGACCAAAATCTGGCCTGTAGTGCTCTGGAAATGCAAATATATTGGCAAGATCATTGCCAGAGCTTGTTGCTGCTGCTGTAATGCAGAGCTGCAAGGACTTTAATGTCTGTCTCCATCGTTGAACCTCTCTGGATGGAATGAATTGTGCCAAAAGGGATGTGTCACTTGTCATTGCAATGAATCAAAGGCTTCCTCTTAGGTAGCATGTTGCTAAAATCCACTCTCATATCTATATCACCCCTGAAAATCTCTTCTTCCATTAATTACACTGAGATCCCAGGGGGGACTCCAGCTCGAAAGATTTTAGCCAGTTAACAGGTCTGTCTAGGCTCCTTCTGTAGTCAGTGGAGAAACACCAAAGATCACCCAAAAAGCCAGCAAGGCCCAGCAAATAAATAAATAAATAAATAATCAAATCTTTTGTGCTCCAGCCCATGGCTCTTTTTCAAGATCCTTCCACATGGAGAAGCTAAAGCCCCAAACCCAGAGTGCAGTCAAAACATACAGTGCAGTCTCACCATACTTGTGCTTCAAAATCCTCCCTAAATTGTCAACCTTCAAAGTACTTTTGTTTCATTTTCTTCTTCAATAATAACACAAAATTCTTCACCAGGTTATTTTTTGACTAGTCTTCGTCATTTGCTAATTATAAGCCATGCAACATAACTCCTTGCTCTCCAAAAATGGTATGTGAGCTGAGTTAAATATTTATGATTTGTGACCTCCATCGTGAGGTATGACCAAATATCTGTAGTGTTTCAAATCCAGTTGCTATTGTGAGGGTTTGCATGGGCAGTGCCAAAGTAGGTAATATTGAAAAGACTCAGTGGCAGGTAAGCCTGTTCACGTTACACCAGACTCTAGGAAAGGTCTCTCTTCTCTATTTGCCGTTTCTGTTTTCAACAAGTAAACCTTGCTAGGCTCCCTCCAGAATATGACCTCAAGGATCAAGATAAATCCAGTTCATTTAGAGGTATGTCTGGAAATACTTTCCAAGCATTTTCCATACTTATCACTATTACTATGAAACTAATATCTGATCTGATGTATGCGATCTGTAATATTTATTATGTAAGCCAATATTCCCCTGTGCTGGAGTGGGAAAAGATGGGACTAACTACCCTGGGCTGTAGAGATGTAGCATAGCTACTTGCTTCTAGGGTAGCTGAACATTTTTTTTATTTTTTTGAAAAAGCCACTACCAGCTTAATGAATGAAGAAAATAAAACAGTGAATTTAGAGCTTGTGTTCCTCTCTATTCAGTCCCCGTTTGTATGGGTATGGCTTGTGGAATCTGTATCTATATATGATGCTAGACTAATTCATGATATGCCTTTATCCCCAGATTGGGCTTCTTGCAAATAATGATATTATTATAAAGTAATAAAAAGACACAAATATTTCATTTTGCTGCTGGTCAGGCTGCTATTTGGAGCTGAAGATATTTCCTATTTTGCTGACTCCTGTAATAAAAAGAGGTGAAAGCATGGGAAAATCACTGGAAAGGCAGTGGACTGGGAAGCAAGGTCAGTGCAGGTTTAAGCAGTTCATGTTCTGGCTTTTTAAAGACTCCTGAACAAACTTCAGTAATACACAAGCCCCAGTTTTCGAACATATTTTCAGTTGATTCTTTTGTAGACAACTGTGTGTGTCACAAAGCCATTGATCCTGGGTATTCTTTACTCGGCAAATTCCTGAGATTGCTGCCTCAACAATGAAGTTAATTAGGACTGAGTTATCAGTAGATGTGGTGACCTTGAAGTGTCTCTAAGCATAATAAGGAATAAGGAAAAGTAGAGCGTACGGTGTACTCATAGCTCTTCCTGGTGCTAACATTTCACCCTACAACAGTCACATAACCGGTACTTTTAGAGGAAAAAGTAAATCAGATACTTCTGAGACTAATTCTTATATTTTTTTTCAGTAAAGGATAAATACGGCATATTCATTGCACATCCTATGCACACAACATTATCCAGTCCTTAAAAAATAATACTAATTGGACCTAGGTCATGAGATCTTGCTCAGACTAGTACCAAGTTTTAATATTAAGTCTTGTTCCTGGGGCGCTTTGGCTTCTTGCAGTCTTCCTTGGGATGTTTGTCAGCTACTTTGCATTAAAATTTGTTAAAAGGGCCATGTACAGCCAAGTCTCATCCCACATCTGTGGTGTCGTCCCATTTGTAGATGAGATTTGTCTTGGGAATGAGGTCAAGGGGAGTGCGTAGGCTGCATGTGCCATCTGAGTGCAGAGAGGCTCAATTTTCAGCATGATGTGGCATGGAGAGACCCACAGAGCCTGAGAAGCTTGCTTCTTGATGCTCAGGGATGAGAGGAGTTGGCAGAGCATTGGATGCGTCAGTTACAACTCCACAACTCTTTCCCCTCTGGGAATGCAGACTAAGTGTGCCAAGCGCTTCCAGCACAGCCCAGGGCAGGAAGCGGTCTCTGATCTCCTACCTTCTGCCTCTGAGGACAACGAGATGAAAGCCAGTGACCTCCTGAGGAGGAAGGAGAGGGCCAGGGCAGGCTTTGTGACACAGGGCGTTACTTCCTCTGGAAGAGAAACCGAGGCTGAGAGGTACTGACAAGAAACACCCACCCAAAATTACCCTGAGCACCAAGCTCCTTGTCATGGCCTGATGCTCCCAGCTGTGCACTGGAAAGCTGCTCACATTCACTGTTACAAATGGCTTCTAAAAATAGAACAGGTAAAGAGAAGGAAAAAATATCTTGCAAATATCCTATCAGTGTAGTTGGTTTTTTGTTTGTTTGTTTGTTTGTTTTTGTATAATGTGGTAGGTTATCCTATATGGAGTAATTGTGTGGTGCAAGAAATAAATCATATAAAAACTCCCTTAAATCTCAGAAATGATGTAAGGCTATTTCTGATGTGCCTCTATTCTAAGGTAAAACGCTTGTGGGAAGTGAGTGTTTAGGTAAAAACCTCTCAAGAGAAAAATCCTTCTGGGAGAAAGATGTCGCTTCTCCATAGCAAACAACTTAGAGCCAGCTGTTTTTCAGTGAAATGTTTCTGTCGGTTACCTGAAGAGCGAGCTTTGCAAACTGTGATTCCTTTTTGGCTTCTTGGGGATTTAACAGGGGAAATTTTCAGGGACTTTGAGTGATCTGGGAGAAAGCACTGTTGAGATATTTGCTCTGCAGCTCCCATGTCACCGAGATGAATGTTAATACGTTTCCCCTTTGGGAGTCTGGATCTATAGCTGCCCCGCTAAGGAAACTGCATCACCAGAGTGATGCCGTAACATGCGGGTACATGAAGAGACGGCCGCACCATTGGGTAATGCAAAAACTGCAGTGCCATCTAATCACTACACAAAGACAAACAGCAGCGACAATTCATTTTACATTTCAGACAATAACTTGGCAAGCCTAATGTCTTGTTTATTTGTCATCCTCTCCAGCCTAAGCCTTGCTAGGGTTGGCGTTAATCAATACAAGCATTATGGTACAAGACCTTCACAAATAGAAGCACTTTGGATGTTTGAGTAATTATCAAACAAAATCAGTATCAGCCTGTCCTTCTCCTTTCTTTTATACATGTTCACACCCACTATGTCTTCTTCCTTTTGAGACATCTGTTGAAGGAAGGGAAAATAAATGTTATTAATTCAGAAGCATTCTTCTGAAAAAATAAAAGACGCAGAAGAAGCAAAATAGAATTGAAGCATATCCAGGACACTTTGGCAAAAGTCCCAAACTCTCATTCTACATCTAGCTGATGAGAGGACAGCACATTTTTTAAAATGATGGCCAAAAAAAAGGCTCTTTTGCCAAATGATGGCAAAAATGATGGCTCTTTTGCCACTTTTGAGAAAAATGGCAAAAGAGCCCTTGCCACCTAACCAGCAGCTCTGTCTGGGCTCTCTGCAGC
The DNA here is from genome assembly GCF_011077185.1 of Oxyura jamaicensis. Classification (NCBI taxonomy): domain Eukaryota; kingdom Metazoa; phylum Chordata; class Aves; order Anseriformes; family Anatidae; genus Oxyura; species Oxyura jamaicensis. Next base: position 52,546,991 of record NC_048897.1, on the reverse strand, counting down.
CTTCCCGTTGGAGTTTGCTCAGCCTATGAATCTCATCCTCCCCCTTCTGCCAAAGTTTTATGGCTCCTGTTTGCAAATCTCATAGGTCTTGCTTCTTCTTCCAAGTACACAGTGCTGTCCTGAACCCAGCAGCCTGGGCCTACCCAGAGAGATTTCATTGCTCCTCCAAACTAGTAAATAATAGATTAGTTTTAATTATCCTGCTGGTGCAACAAAAAAGTCTGCAGACCCCAAAGGAAAAATTTCCTCCTGATCCCGAAAGCCAGTCATCAGTCATTTGCAAAGCCTCGTAAAGGTCCAGCTGGCCAGGAGCTGCAGCAAAGAACAGCGGAGGCGAAGAGGTCCACGTCCCAGCATGACAGCTGTTATTGCAAGGAGAGGAGGGAAGTGCAAACCAAAGGCACAAGGCCACGGGAGGAGAGGATGCATATTGTTCCCACCCCACCCTGACTCTTTGAAACCTGCCTCTGAGTGACTTTGAGCAGGTGCAGAAAGCCCCATTGTCATATATAGCAAATACACAAAACCATGTGTGGAGTTTAAAAGCAAGGACTCTCCCACCTCTCCTCTCTGCTTTAAATGAGTTATAAGCATGAATGGTCACTGTCAAATTTGCTGCATTTTGCTGTTCATCATCTCAGAATAAAAATATATAAGTCCAGTGCAAGAATGAATGCATCCAGCCCTTAGATTTATCGATTATTTTTCTAGTCACTATCTCGGCGCAGTTACTGGTAGCAGCTGAGCGACAGGCCAAAGCTTTCTCTGCCCGTAAAAGTCTGAACTGTAATTCGTAATAGCTACTGTATTTTTTCTTCCATTTCATTGCAAATATGACAACCGGGACTGGCACATTATGCCACAGCAGGGTCCTGCGTGCATGTTAAGGGTGGCTCACCGCAGGTTTGTTACACCTCTCAGCCGATCCCAGTGAATTGCTTACACTGAACCATGCTGAGCACCTTGGTATCACTTTGGCCTCATTTATGCAGCCACTATTTTGGGAAGGTAAATATTTAACATTTGTTCTGTGAAGAAAATGCCCTACTTATATCATCAGACAAGGATCTTTGTTCAGAACTGGTTTTAGGCACAGGTTGGAGCAGAAGGTACAGTCCTTAGCGTGGGTCATGTTAACACAACTGAGGCATATTTTCAGTCGGGTACTGTAAACCATTGCTATGTTTAAACCCAAGGAACAGAAGGGGGGAAAAGAGAAAGTCTATCTGGGTGGCTCACCTGAAAGGGCGACGAAGTGAGGTTTTGTTTCCTGCTGTGTGCGGTTATATTCCATTTCTGTTTGGCAGCTACTTCTAAAGCAAGAAAGGAAATTCTGAAGGTGCATTTGCATTTTCACAATAAAATTTCTAATGAAGAATACTTTAAAAAAGAAAAACAAATAAAATGTTTCTGTTTATGAAAATCTCATATTTTTTGTCAAACAATTTAGTTTTCCAAATGTTCTTTTCAAGCTAAATGTTTTTGTCAGTAAAAGCTTCATTTTTTCACTGAAAAGCTTGAAAATATTTTTCCAAGTAGATGTTTTATTCTTTTTCAATAATTTCTAACTTTAAAAATCTCTATCATGGATTTTTTACAAAATGTTGAGTGTGCCCCAGAAAAGAAAAAAAGAAGCCCTCATCACATAAGAAGATTGTGCAATATGTATTGCCACAATATAGAATAAATTAAGTTAATGAGAAAATAATGTTTTAAATTGATCTTCTACATGTTTCTGAGGAGAAATTCAAATTGTGCAGACCTTTCCCTTCCATTAATATGTGTGAAAACACAGAGTGAAATCGAACCTCATTAAAACCAATAGGTACTTAATTGGTGCCAGTGCTGGAGTCCTGGTTTTAATCAGAAACTACACTAGGCACTAAGAGTATGTAAATTAAGCCCAATTTTCCCAGATAATTCAAAATACCAGCAGAGAAAATAAATGAATAAATAAATCTTTCTTATTGAACATACATCACAACATCCAATACTCCAGTTGCATTTCAGGACAATTGACATATTTTGTACTTCTTGTTCCATTCCATTTTTCCTTATTAATTTCTTCTAAACAGAGAAAAATGAGCAGTATTTTCAAAGTGGTCAGTCTAAGAGCTCCCTTTGCAAAATAACAATAATAATAATAATAATAATTTGCTGGATTGTTCTGACCTTTTCAAAACACTTCTCCCTCCCTCAACCCCATCCATTTTCAATTCCATTTTCAAACCACGTATTTTTAAATATGTGACAAATTTCCATACAATGCTTTTTGATGAAACACAGCCTTTCTGACTCCCAAACATTTCACTGGAAATTTTCCAAGCAGCTCCAGCCTCTGTGGCTGGCAGGGCTTGTACAGGCGATGGTCCCTCTTCTAGTGAGCAGACATGCCTGAATTAGGCTTTGCATTAGCCTATTTGTGAACTTTCTGAAAAGTTCATCACCCCAATCATTTTTTCTTGAGTTTGTTCTTCATCTCCTTTCCATTTTAATACACCGTGGACTGAATCAGAGTACCAAGAAGCTGAACAACCTGAGCAGGCAGAGCACAGGGAATGCAGCTTCCGTTCCTTTCCTTCCTTCCTTCCTTCCTTCCTTCCTTCCTTCCTTCCTTCCTTCCTTCCTTCCTTCCTTCCTTCCTTCCTTCCTTCCTTCCTTCCTTCCCTCCTTCCTTCCTTCCCTCCTTCCTTCCTTCCTCCCTCTTTCCCTCCCTCCCTCTTTTCTTTCTTTCTCTCTTGCTTTCAAGCAGTAAAACCTGTGGCAGAAACAAGGCAGCATTTGCTTCATTCACAAAGTAGCAAATGACCCCAGTTCTCCGTGAATTATGATGAAACTATTTATTCCACCTGGCTCTTCCTCCAGAAGAGTTGGCTCTATCTCTCAGATTATAATAAGGATTTATTTTTAAACCCTTTTTTTATTCTTACCCTACAGGACACAGCCACAATCTCTCTCAGTTTCACATTCAGTGTGCAGGGCAGTAACGTGAAAAGACTTCCAGGATTCTAAAACTAAACTGCATTTTTATTAACCAAATTATTTACCAAGATGCTTCAATGAGATTTACATTCTGCCTGCGTTCCCACAGCCTCCTGCAAGCCCTTCCTCTGCCATCTGTGCTTCTCCCTCCATGCTCTGTGTGGGCTGCTCCATCTTGTCATTTAGCAACTGTTGTTGTCTCTTTTGTGCCAGCTTTTGTTACCTTGTTGGGGCAGGGGTTGGTAATAAATTGCTGAACCTCAAGTGGTGGTTCTCAACCTTTTGTCCAGGAATACCTGCTCCGGAGTGCTTTGGGAAGAGCAGTTACAGGAAGGCAGTGTGTGAACACAATCTGTCCAAGCATGGTTTTTAAAAAGACCCACACCCTCACTAGGAACTTCTAGGACATTTGACAGGGTAGGAAAAAGGCAGAAACTCGCTGATGGTGAAACAAGCCTCTTCCAAGTCTTCACCCCATTAAAGGCTCCCAGTGCAAGTTTTCACTGCAGTCAGAGGTGTCTCTGCAGTGGGCATAGATGTGCCAGTTGAGTCAATAACCTCACCGGCGCTCAGATCATGACAGCTCCCAAGCCTTTACATAGTCCACAGGGGATCCAGCTTCCATCCTGTAACTGCAAAGGAAGCATTTTCTCTTTTGTGCTCTCTTTCTCTTTTAATTCAAGGTGGAAGATGTGTTTTGGCACAAGTATCCCCAGGGCTGCCATTTATCATGTATAACATGAGACATTATGGAATATTTGATCAAAATCCTTGTTACAGAAAAGCACACATAACACGACTTTTCTTGGCTCATACCATCTAGATGGTTTTCCAGTTGCCCAACAAGCCTCCACTGCTAGATGTCTGGAACAATGACTGGTGTGCACATAGTGATATTTCATGTACTTGCAGTATACCCAAACCTAAATTCGTTTGCCTGCTGAATATCCATGGAGCCACAAAATCACTTGGACAGCATGTCTCCTACATCTTATTCAATACACATATCAATTTATCTTTCTGGGACTATAATCAATTTCAGCACTTAAAATCTGGCAACCCAATGTTACTGATTGCCTAAATGAAATGTCAAGGATGTACCTTCAGTTTCTGGCTCCTTGGATCTTGCCAAGAAAATGGACTGTTGGGTTGCCATGTCAGGGTTGTGCCAGCCATAAGAAAAGGACAGATCACAGTGCTGAGTGGGCTGTTAAAAAGCCAAGTGTCTCCTTTAGTACTTGTTCTTTATGCTCCTGTCATGAACATCCACATACATGTGGGTATTCATTTTGCAGGCAAGCTCCATGCTTCATCTCAGGCTTCCTTCTGTCCCTGGGTACAGAACATCACAGTACACACATACGATGTACAAAGTACATCACCCTCATGATATAAATCCCCAGCTCTGCTGGAATTATTCGTAGAATATCCTGAGTTGGAAGAGACCCACAAGGATCATCGAGTCCTTAATACTAATTGAGTACTTAGTAGTAATCCCATTCTGCCTACCAGGTTTATCTCTACAAGCAAGTGCTACAGGCTCTTGGTTTAGCATTACAGCTGCAATAATGCCTCCTTCTCAGGTGACAATTCCCTTCTGGTGACAGCTTCCCCCTTCCCCGTGTTGACAGGTTCTCTTTGCAGGGATGATTACATGATTACTGTCTCCTGATAAGCCTGGGAAGTCCCAACCTTCTTAACCTTCCTATTTCCAGGAGTGGCCTCTGCAAAGCTTCACAGCTTTCCTTCAGACAATGTCCACATTCAACTTGGGATGCTTCTATTGGCCCTTCCCAGCTCCCTCCCTTCAGCTACATGCACAGAGTTAGCTAAGCTAGGTTCAAAATAATGTTTTCTGGATTTATTTGCTTTCCACTGTAAAGCGAAGTAGTTACAAACCATAGATCAGTAGAAAGATCATAGTCAGGTCGGCTATTCCTTAACACAAGGATTGTGTTCCTGCCATTTAAATCTCTCTTCTCCTTGTTGCATGCACTCAGAAGTATTCTCTTTACTTTTCTAGATGGGTCTATGATCCTTGTTTCTTTTTACTGTGGTACATGTTAATTGAGAAAATTGCAATTTTGTGATATATCAGCTGATACCTGATAACAGAATAAAGGTTATCTCTACTTGCACGGGTATGGTGAGTGAAAAGAAATTAACAGAGGTGCAAAATCTGGGCCTTATCTTACAGTAGGATAATAGGGGGAGAACTGGGGATTCCACACTCAGCAGCTAATCCCTAAATACATAACCTACAATCATCATGATATCTTATCTTTCTCAGATGTTGTTTGGGAAACAAAAACACACATGTATTTTGCTAGAGGAGCTGTTCTGATTCTTAACATGCTAAAAACCTTTGAGATACATCCCCTAAGATGTAGAAGGAAAAAGGCAAAAGCAGAGGGGTACTTTCTACCACAAATATGGTTAGTTTGTGGGGAGCAAAGGACCTGTGAGACTTAAAATCGAGAGGGATTTACAGAAGTAGATACCAGCTGCTCTGGTGTTATGAACAATTTAGGGTAAAGCCTTGCTTTATTATTATTTTGTACCATATCCAAGACTATGAGATGCTGTTCTATGCTTAGAGTATTTTTATGTCACAAATCAGGAGCTTTTATGTCTTGAGTGGATTTAAGAGCCTCGATTTTTCCCCCTAATCTGGTATCTGTTATATTTTCTTTTTCATGATTCTTGTTGGAAATAATTCATTGCTTGTGACCACTATCATCATCTCTCACTGAAACACTGCATGTCCTTCAATGTCTACTTATCAAACTGTTTTTGCCTTTCTTGTTGGAGACCTTTCCACTCATTCATTGGAGATGTGTGCAGGGATTCATTTCCACCAGACTCTGACAATCATGGAGATACAAAATAAAACTGATTATTTTTGCCTCTCCACCTGTATTGGCAATGTCTTATCATTATTTAACTTTTTAGTCACAGAGATAATTTACTCTATGTTTAAAATGTACATGATTTGCAAAAATATCCCCAGGTGAGGACAATGCACAAGAATGAGGTAGCCTGTTTTGCTGGTTTTCTAGTTCCAGCTTCTAAATGTTCTCTGGAGTCTGCAGGGTCCTGGATTCAAATATTCCAACCAGGCCAATCTAGTTTGCATGGGAACTAGATGTTTGCTGAATTTTTTTGACAATTTCTCCTTTCACCAGCTAACTGATTTATGAAGATTAGATGGACACCAGTACTCTTGTGGTTTGGATGTCTACAAGGACTGACTGTGGTGCTCAAGTGCCTCTAGTGCAGCAGCCCATACAGAAGCAGATCCCACATGGCTTGGTTTCCAATTGCAATAGCCATGTCCTATTTTTCCACCATCCTTTGCATGTTTAGATATATGAAGTACTACATGCATGAAATTCTCTGAACGTAATCTGGCATTCATCCTTGCCCCTAAATACAAATTACCTCCAGCAATACAATGTCCAGGGTATAACACTAACCCCCAAAGAAGAACAAAGATATATAGCAAAGGCTGAAAATTCTGCCAGGCCCTCTGTATTTTGTAAGGTCTTTTCAAATCATGTTGACCTTTCCTTTTTCCCATCCTTCTTCCAACTTGTCCAAAAAGGTCATGGCAGGATAGAGAATTCAACAGTCTGGAGGAGGCTAATTTCATCTGTAAATTGAATGAAAATCTATTCTGGTGATCTGATTTCATCACACTGTTTGTGTAGAATTCAGATTCAATACAAATCATATCCACTTCTGGTGCAATCCCAGTCCACTAAAACTGGTGGGCCACAGGGATTCCATTAAAAAGAAGACAAGCAATCCATTTAGAGTTGCATTCTGGTACAGAAAGTCAAGCTAACTGGAGAAAATGGATGGGCGAAATGGAAAAGAGGGATGTAGGCAAACACTTATCTCCAAGCAAGCAGTATTTGGGCCTATTTATTGATGGGGATTGTCAATGGCCTAGATATCTCACAATTAAGTTTAGAAGAGTAATGTAAAGCAAGAGGATTGCTAGCAAGAGCCATCTGCAGGCAAAAGGAAAATGTAATGGAAGTGTTTAGTGATTAGTGTATCTGTTAGTATATAAACCCACATTTAAGTATGTAGGATAGGAAAGGAATCTGAATGGGAACCTCAAGCCACTAGAGCTCAGCCACTGTAAGTGTGGGTCAGCGCTGGAACTGCTTCTGGTAGCTGTGCAGAGTACCTCAGAAACATCGTGTGCTTTGTACTGCAGAGGTCTCATGTTGTACTAGTGGACTCCTCTTTGCCCAGGTTATTTATACATTTTGAGCCCCAAAGCTTCCATTTGAGAAAGTTTATGGGAGGCTGGTTATTCAAAATGTTACCTTAAGCCCTTCTTCCCACACCTTAAGCCCGTTTTCCCCCACACCACCAAAAAAAAACAACTCATAAGTCCCTGGAACCACCAAATCAGACTTCTGCCAATATGACAGAGGAAAAGCTCAGGCCTGTAAATTCAATCACCAGAAAACAAAGTGCTTGGTGTCCTTGCCATCTTACATGAAGGAACCTAATGGTTAAAGATCTCACCAAAGACATGAGAGGTCTGATAAAACATCCCTGTAAGCCATGAGAAGTCAGTTTTTCATTCCCTTCCCCACACTCGGGAGACAGTCACTGAGCTTTGGATGAACTTGAGTGGAAGGCCTTCTGTGATTTCTGGCTGTGTAGATAGAGCAGGATGCTGACTCTTAAGCAGAGTTCGTGTTCCTAGCCCTCCTTTGCTTACACATTCCACATTAAATTATTACTGGATACAATTCAGAAGTGATGAAGGAGGAAGGATCTGGGTGTTCCTGTTCCTAGAACTATAGCTCCAGCATTGCACTTGGTGCTGTTTGGCTTCTCACTCTACTTTCTTGCCCATGAATTTTGCTTTCTTTTCTGCACTGTGGCACCATTTCAGCACATGAAATTCAAGCCATTCTGCTTCATTTCTTCTTCTTAAAGACCTTGAGCCAAGCTGCTCAGGCTTGAGCCATCTGGGCTACGTACTGAAGCAGATTTGTGGTAGCTGGAGAAGTGTACATAGGAGTCCAAGGTGAATATAAGATGCTTTTTTTTTTTTTTTTTTTTTTTTTTAAGGGCTTTTATTTATTTATTTATTTTTCCTGCATGCTAAAAAAAAAATAAAAAAAAATCAATCTAAACTGTGTTTCTGTAAATTGTGACCCCTGATCTGGTCTCAGTCATGATTGATTTATAAGGGCCTTACTTGAAGGAACCTCTGTACAGGGACAGAGATATATGTCCTCTATCACAGCCATTATCACTTTACAGGAACAGTTATCACAAAGTTTTGATGTTGCCTTCTGTCTCCTGGTGTAGAGCACGAGGGGAAGCAAAAAATAATAATAATAATAAAGAAAAAAAAAAAAAAAAGAAACTTTAGGTGAATATCCCCAGAACAGATGATGGGGTATGGATTTGCCATAGTCCATAGGCAAGAGGCTTTATTTATGTTTACTTTACTCCACACCTGTTATTTTCAGCATAAGTTTTTGGTCTAAAGACAGCAGATTCCAGGTTAGTCTTTCAACCTGCAAAATGTAATTATAAGACCTGATCAGCAGGGGTTCTTGGGGGATTTGGACCACTTCTGTTGTAAGGAACAATGCCTCATTTCTCAAGCAAAAGTTTCTGGCCTAAAATTTTCCTTTGCAATTGGCTGCAGAGAAGTGAGTCTAGCCAAGATTTTCTTGTAGCATTTCCCTATCAGCCAGAAGGACTCTCTGGGACTAATGGAGCTGGACATACTGAAGACTGCTCTTGTGGCTGCTCGGCTTGTACACAGAAAGCACCCAAACCATAACTGGCTGAGCAGTGGCCATCACCTCCTCTATGGACCCATTGGCACCGTGTGCGCTTTACTTCCAGTTTGATGACAGAGCCATAGGTGCTGAATGATATCCTTACCCCTGCCAGGGTCTGCTTAGGCATTAAAGGATGAGGGCTTAAAGGCAATGGCCACACGACTTCTTGAGGTCCCTCCCTATTTTCTATTATTCCCTCAACATTTCTAAGAAAGGACATTGCTTTTATCCTCTTACAGATATGACAGTATGATTGGCACTACAGTATTTGGTTTCTTCTTGTCATACACAGGGAACAAAATCAGATCTAAAATTAAATTAAGTTACGCAGTGTTATTCAGAGATGCTCTATTGTTATATGTCTAATTCTTTTCCTTTGGAATACATATGGTGGTCTCACAGAAGCCGCAAATGTGAATAAATATAAAGAAATTATGTAGTTGGTCAAACAATTTTTAGCACAAAAGTACTTCTCTTTGGCAGAAGCCTAGGGGAGAAGTGACTCTGCTGAATAAAGTCACAAGTTGTAGTGCTGGGACAGACAGAAATATGTGACATGTTACTCCAGCTCCATGTCCAGGTACCACCGATCAACAAAGGGGCCATCAGGACTGTACAGACAAGCCTTTGTGTGACACAGGCTGCAGGACTTCCCTCAAGTAATTCCATTTTGAATTTCAGCACATCATCTACAAAATCATTATCCAGTCTTGATTTAAATTTGCCAGTGACAGAGAAATCACAACGTCCTCTGAGGGGCTGCTTCCAGTGGTTAATTACATTCATTATTAACTATGTTCACCTTATTTCTGGCCTGAAATTGTCTCTAGCTGTGAGCTGAATCCACTGGAGTGCCTCACACCTTCAGCTTTTTTGATTATGTTGACCATTAGTACTCCTTGTTCCACTTGTAGAGGACCTATTTCTTTAACTGTTTTTCAGTGAAGCAGCTTTAACTCAGAGCTTTCAGCTGGAGGTACATATTCAAGCCTTCTGTACGGCTCTTCCCCATTTATCAATGTTGTAAATTTGCAAAGTGTAGAGCAGGATGCAGCAAGCTGGAAAAGCTTCTACGCTTGTATTTCCAGACATATTCTGCTGACACCATGATTTGATTTATTTATTTATTTATTTGTCATAGTTTTATAGTTTTCCTTCTGTTGCACTTAGTTTTTTATCATTCTGGAATTTATCACTGGACAGAGTGGAGGAAGTGTGACTTTCCTCTAGTTCCAAAGATTATATTTTCACCTGATTTAGAAAAATGGGGAAAGAAAGAATGCTGGTGGTTACACTCAGTCTGGTCCATACACCCAGCACAATCCCCTGTTCTATTGAAACTTTGTGTGAAGTGCTTGCCTGTCAGACCAACCATGCATTACACAGAGATGACAAAGACAAAGAGAGCAGGCAAAACTCCAGCATGTCTATTATGATTATAGCTCATTGGAAAAGTCACTTATGTCCACATGTGATTGATCCATGCCAGAAAGTCAAGCCAAGAAGATTTACAGATTGTTTGCCAAGTACTGTTTGGAATCCAAAATATTTTTAATATCTACTTGAGATCCTATGCATATGTTATCAGACCTGCAAGGCAAATTTCTACATTATTTAAAACTTATATCTTCAGAGAGCTAATAAATAACTAATATCTGATACGATCCTCCCAGGCAGCCTTGTGCCCCTTGTTGTAAGATGATCCCCCTTGCCAGAAGAGACCTCAAGTAGGAAGGACATGTCATGCTGCTGGCATTTTTCAAGTGTTGAAACCTCTTTTCATTCCTGATAAAGTGGGAGAAACACCTGAAAGACTATTAAATATTTGATATCCTCCTTGCCGCAGCATGGTGCAGAGCACCAAGTTTGATTCTAAAACAGCCCAGTTTAGGAAGGTGGGAAAGAAGGGAGGTGGGTTGGCATGTAAAGAAATATAATGAGTTAAAGAGCATCTCCTTCTTCAGAGTCACACATATGTAAGAAACATCCCCAGCAGAGCAAAGATGCCCTGCCAGAATGTTTCACATTACTCACAGGCAAGTGAGGAAAAACTCTAAATAACAAGGGAGGAAATACCTACCAGCTCCTTCCTCCGCTTGTTCCACAGACATGGGCTCAGCAGCATCCCCTTACCCTTCATCCTCCATATATGCATGTTCTTCTCCTGGTGGCAATCACCACCATCATCCCATCCCATCCCATCCCATCCCATCCCATCCCATCCCATCCCATCCCATCCCATCCCTGTCCTCAGTGTCCCAGTAGCTGCACAGCAGGCCATGGGACCCTTCAGGGCGAAAGGCTGGGAATCTACTGGGTCACCAGCAGAAAGAGTATGTGCAGTGCTTCACCTCCTGCCATCAGCCTATCATCCCATTCTTCTTCAGTGTGCTAAAAAGGTGCCTAACACCTCCCTGAGCACAGATTGCAGAGGGGAGACAGGAGGCCTCCTCAGAAGGCTGCAGGAGCAACTCACAGCTAGCAATGGTTCTACGCCAGCCATGGGGCCAGAATTGGTGGCCCATGGATGGACAACCCAGTGCTTCCAACCACCCTGTTCAGGTGCCAGATGTGAGACTGCTTGTCCTGGTGCAGGTAGCCAGACAGCAAAGCATGTGGTGCATGGGGACAGCAGCAGGCAAGAGCCCTAAACAGGCAGTATTTAACAGTGTTCAGAAAATTGTGAGATAAGACAGGCTCGTGGGAATATGGCAGGGAATTCAGAGATGAAGAGAGAAGGGAAGAGAGCAATCTCTAACTGCAATGCCTGCATACATTCGGCATACAGTATGTAAATTAGAACAGGTGCTCTGACATGATCACAACAAGGACGTCTGAAAGATTAGTTACAAGAAAGGGAGTTCGATCACAGAGAAGACAAAGGCCTTGGAAAATCTGTGCTTCAGGCCAAACTAAATCCATCTTAATGTTAGAGCCAACAACTGGGAGAGGGGAGGATCAATGGAGAAAATCTGACTACCAAGCTGATGGAGCTGGTCAAGCAAACACCAAAGAATGGGGGTTTAATGAAGTGAAACCTCTCTTCATGGAAAAGTTACAGTTTTACAATGCTTCAGTGTGGAAGTATAAACTTCAGGTTGGATAAAGAGAAACCAGCAGCTTCCACTGACTTTATCAGTCTTTGGCAGACTGGAGGCAGATTGCACTGGCTCAGCAATTGGGGTTATTATGTTGTAAATTGCATCTTGTTCCACTTTTGGATCTCTCTCATTGTATCCCAGGTGATGCTTTAAAGGATTTCTGTCATGTTGCCCCTGTTGTTGATGACCTTGTTGTTTTTTTTTTTTCATATCATACTGAAGAGCCCACCTGAATTTCATGAGGGTTTTTTAAAATCTCTTTTCCTATTCCACATTTACCAATTAAAGAGTTTGTTTTGGCCTCCACTAGAATTCATCTTGGTAATCTTTACCAGAAAATCAAGGTTTGTGGGAAGAATAAAGTGTCTGGGGATTTTTGATTATTTGTTTTTGGTGTTGTTGTTGTTTTAGTCAGCCTTTTAAAAAGAAGGAGAAAATAGTGAAGTTTTCAGGCATACAAGCCCTTCTTCGTGTCTGAATTAGAAGCACAATTTTCAAAGCTAAGCACAGGTTGAGAGCATTTGTTCTGAATTGGACTAGATACATTGACAGCAGCCTTGACTTCAGGCAGGGAACCTTGCTGGGTAGACCAGCAAGCTCATCAATGTGAAAGTATTAATGGCGTTAACCTTACAAGGAGGCTGAAAGAAGCAACAAATGCTGTGTGCTACAGCATTCACATCTGGTGTGATGTGCCATTAATTAAATGATCTATGTCTGATTCAATCTTTGCTTAACTTAAAAAGACTTCAGCAGGGATCTCTGTGCTTGAAACGACGGCAGAGCTTAAGTGTTTAGTTAGATCAGAGCTGTTTGTAAAATCAAAGATTTTAGGCCCCCATGAAATAAATAAATAAATAAATAAAATAATAAAAATGGAAGTACTTACGCACATCTTCAATTCTCAGATCAGACCCTGACATTTACTTGTCAGCACATAGGACATAATCAGTGCTGAGTTTCTAATTACAAATATCAGAATAGTCATAAAGGCAGAACAGTGAGAGCGAGAACCTTTCCCAGGGTAAGTGTAGATGCTCTGCTTCCCTTCCTTTTCCCAGTGCCCTATCATGCAGTATAATTTAGAGGATTATGGGACAATGTGGTGGAGCAGCTCTCTCCTGCCACAGAGATCATTCGTTATCTGTACATCTGGTCTATGACTCAGGGAAATCATCTCATGATCCTATAAATAGTGATCCCAAGTGATCCCTTTGAGCCCTCTGGGATCTCAGTGGGCTGCAACTCAAGAACTCCCTTTGGAAGAGACACCTCTCGGGGGAGACTTCTCGAGATGTAAGGGTTGTCTGCTGGCAGCATAACTGGAAAGAGTGAGTACTGCACTCTAAGAAGGAGGAAATCCTTAGGCATGCAACTAACTCAACGCCCAATACCTTGCTTAAGGCTCTTGTGAAACTTGTGATTCTTGCATCTTTGCTAAGTCGCTCTTCTAAGTATAATTAGACTCTGATAAATTGCTACGTCATATCAAAACTTTGGAGCTTTTAGATATCACATAAATCCAATCTTTTAGATATCACATAAATCCAATCTTGTAATCTATCTAAATTCAATCTATTGCCACCCAAGTGGCAATAACTTTCAATCATTGCTACATCTGAGTTTGTCTGAGTAATCTCGCGACATACAATCATTATGGGGCATTCTTCTTATGAACTTAAAAACCAAAGGCAAAACTGCTTCTCACCTCTATAACCTTAATTTTGTATGAATACATGCTGGTGTGACTTTTTGCCATTTACCAATATTGATTTTTCAATCACCTTTTTTGCTTTCGAAAATATGTTTGATACTTAGGCCATTCTGGGGTCAGAAGAGAGACCACATCTGATATTAAATGATGGAAATACATCACCTACTGGATTTTATTCCTCTTCCCAAGTGGTTATTTCTGAGAATGGGGGATGAATATAATTTCAGGGTTAGTGTTTTGATGACCTTTTCAAGAAATATCTTGGATAGTTGGAAAATGTTAGTGTCCACCTTTCTCATATTGCCCACTCGTCATGTTAGCACAGTTATTACAGGGGCACAGACATGGGCCCTGACCTCTGAGCCCCTGGAGGGAAAGGCTGGGAAACATTTAACAAGGTAAAAAGATGGAAAAGGGGTAGGTCAACATTTCAGATGAAGCATTAAAGAGAAATTTATGATGTTGACTTTAATCCAGGGCTTCGTATGGCATGTGTAGTCCCCTATTTTCTCTCTCTCATATATGTTGTAACTGCTTTCCCTTAGGGATAAGCTATTGCAAAATCATTCACATTAAATCCACATGGACAAATTCTACCAAGCAGCAGATGCATAGTACCTTTTTTGTGCCTTAAAACCTAAGTATCTGACAATATTTAATTTATTTATTTATAGGGAGGGCAGAGCAGCACCCTCAGGCACAGAGGGACAGGCTTCTGCCAAAGCTGGTGCTGATGCAGTGAAGGATTTGGGATACTCTAAATTGCCATCTAGCTCACCTCTGAAACCATGCTGGGTTTACTCCCTTATGCCTGAGCACATCAACCCATCCCCCATAAAAAGCAGATCTCTGAAAATGAGGCAATCTGTGCTTTAGGCAGAAAATTACACTGCAGAGCCCACCTATTCACCAGGACCCTTTTTTCAAATGTTTCCATAGCTACCTTAAGATGGAGACCCATAAAAGTGACAGTGCCTTTAATCAATCAAAATCAGAAGATCCCTCGAGGACTTAATTATATATTTAGGTTGACTGAACCTGTCATTTTTTATATTATCTTCCCTAGTGCTGTCTCTTGGAATAGCCTGCATCTCAGACTGAAGTGATGCGCAGGAGACAGAAGGAGACCAGGTTATCACAGCACTATCTTCCAGCAAACCTTTAGCTGAACAGCATTCTCCTGCCCCACTGGCTGGCTTGGCAACAGAAGAGCCAACCCTGACTCATCTGAAGGGCAGCTAATACAAAGAGTCTGTGAACTCATTCTCCTGTTCGCAAATAAAATGAGTATTTGACCCAGGTCATCAGGAGAGAAGCAAAGAGACAGAGGATGCACATACAGACAATTACTGTAATGATAACCATTTACCCATCAATGACAGAGAGCTATATCCATAGAATAAAAGGGAGAGGTTCCCAGTAAAATGAATTGTTATTAAGTGGATGCATATTGGGATCACATTTTCTTGGGGTGACTTCAGATGTGTGTTGGGGCACACAGCTCAACGGACTTACACAGAGTGCAAGCTTTATCTGTGTGGAGTGTGAGCACCTGGGGTGTTTCTGGTCCTGCAAATCATTATTCTGAACACTCAGAAGATACCTAGAACAAACAGCTTTGCTTTGGACAAGTGCCTGGAAGAGGTAGGAAGGAACATTAACAGGGAATCTGGCCCTAAAGACAAGAATGGATGGAGAAGAGAAATTAAAAAGCTAAAACTTTGTCTAAGGACTAGACATGTTGATTTGCTATATTTTAGAAATGGTAGCAAGATAAAAGGCAGTGTGAGTAATTTCATTTTACTGAATCTATGGAGTACTAGTTTACTAATTTGAAGACAGGTTGATTTCAGGTCTACTTTCAATCATCTTTTTTACACCAAGACACTGTTATTCTTAACCAATCAAGAATGTAGTAATTCATCTAGAACTACATGTGTATGTAATCAACTTTTTATCAGAATATGATTACACTCTGTAAAACATTTTCAGTGAATACTAAAGTTACTAGAGGAAGGAAAGAAAAAAAAAAAAAAGGTTCTCTGTGGTATTATTCAAGTCTTATGCCAGTTTGCTACAAATTCTGGTCTGGTTCAACCAACTGCTCCTTCTGAAGTCAAAGGTTAGAGATCAGCATCCACTTGGACAGTTTAGGATAAATGCCTAAAATATGTGGTATGAATCATCTCTAGGAGGTGTCTTTTTCTTTCCATTCTGTATAAAGGAACATTAAATAATAATTTAAACTAGATATCTAACTCATAAGCATCTAAAATTGCATAAGATGCATCTTTTTCTCCTTTTCTCTTTTCTTCTTTAACTGTTGCTAAATATGACTAAAACTCACATATTAATTTATTTGGAAAAATACTGGGGGGGAGGAGGGAGGATGAAAAAAATCCTTATGATATCCCAGAGTCTGGGAGATCTTGGTTCATATCCCTGCATTATAGTAAGTAGACTAGATTTGAAAATGAGCTTAGCTCTAATTAGAGAGCTAATTATGTAGCTAGAGGGGCTTTTCAAGATGAATAGTCACATTTGTTGACATTGCCTCAGACTGTATGAAATATTAAATAAGTGGTCATCAGGACAAAGTGAGCACGGCTGCTCTCCAAGCTGCAGGTTCTAACGTTGCTCCAGGAAAGGACTTCCAGCACCTGCTTGCTTATTTTAATGGATTAGAAGGATTTAATGTTGACTGACTGAGAGTTTTCATGCTCGCAAATACCATGTAGACTGACAGGTCACGTGCTTTCCTAGGGGCATAAGGGCTCAGTTTCTGATAGAAAGGAGAGGAACCCAAGGAATCGCCAGTGCTGGGCTCGGGGTGAAGTCAGTGCCTTACATCCTGCTCCTTTCTGAGAAAATCTCTGTACTTATGTTTTGGGACAAATAAAGCACAATTCTTTTAGCTTCTCCTAGATAAAAATAAAATGAAAAAAAAAAAAATGGTTCAAATGGACTTTCTGATTCCTGTTTGCTATTTTCACTGCTAGAAGTAGAAAATCTAAAGGTGTGCATAGGAGAGAAAGAAGAGATGTCACATCCAGCACTCCCGTGGTCTTCTGAGAGCCACAAGCACAGAGATGCCAGCTTCTGACCTAAAAACTCATCCTTCCCCCATACTTCCTTGGGTCACCCTGGGATGGGGAGAACTCATTGGTGACAACTACCCATGGTTAGAGACAATCAGCCACACATTTTTGTGAAGCGGCCACCTCCCCGTGCCCAGGGAAGGTGGCGGAGATGGGCAGCAGCCCACAGCCCTTTGACAAACTGCAACACGCTTGGCCGTGACCTCGGGTTTGGTGGCCTAGAGGTTGTCACCCACTGTAACCAGCCTCCAGTTTCCCCAGTGGCTCCAGAGCCTCTGCTCTCAGCTCCCTCCGCCGCTCTCCTGCTGCAGCTCACATCCAGCAGATGGCGACAGGATATAAAGCATTTGGTTAATTCTTCCCTGAATTGGCGGGTTTTTATGTTTCATTCATTTTAAAGATACCAATTCGGCATCCCACCTTTTAAGTAAACTTATTTTCGTATTTCATAGTCGTGGATGCATTTGAGATCATGTATCTTTTGGTATTCCCTTTGCTTCTCGTGGCATATAATTCATTTTATCCAGAGAGTCATAACCAACCTCTTACTGCTTTTGCAATTTTGGAGGAGCTGCTCAGGCCTTCCTTGAATCTGCAGTCCTCTAACACCCTGAAGACGTGGAGTGCCTTCCCATCAATATCATCATTTGGGGATTTCTGATCCATCTGCCTTAACACTTAGGTCTGTGACATTACTTTTTTCAGATTTGCAATTGATTTTCATGACCTCCTGCAAGACTACGATAGCCATATGGAACATCAGCCACCTCCTCATTAGGACTCAGAATGGAACAGGTAGCATTATATTGAAAAGCTAATATTTTTTACCTTGGGCACATAAGAAGTGTTATTTACCTACAATGAAAGCCTTCGATTCTGAAAGCTGAGTGCCTATGGAATGGGAAAATAGGGAAAATCTATCAAATCTGGATTTTTTAGATACTATGAAACTTTCAACTCTGGAATTATAATCTATTAAAATGCAGCATGACCCATTACAGCAATCTCTAATTCCCTTCAAGGATATCTATCCAAAAGCAGGTCATGTGTATCTGAGTCCTTTGGAAGACACTCTCAAGCAATGTAGTTTTCAACACAGCTTGCTTCCATCTCTTTAGGCAGTGCATCTTCTGAGTTTGGATATGCACATTTTCTGTCATTGCTTCTACCTGTTCAAGGCCGAAGCATCATCTGAAACAGGCACTGAGGTCATCCTACACTCTTGGTTGTTGAGGAGACAGAAACAGGTTGGCTGCCTCCTGGCTGCGTGAGGTGAGAGTGGGCTACAGCAACTTCTTTCCGAGAGGTATTCCAAAGACTTTTTACAACTCTATACCCAACACATAAATACCTCTTTATCATGAAGTGTAGCAAGACCATAACTCCCTGAGTCATTTGCTAGAGTAATGCAAAAGCACTTTAAAAAATGGAAAAATGTTTCTTTTCTTTTATTCAGCAACTTCGACCAGCTGGATTACTTCTGAGGAAAGAGATAGCCCCACACATATTTATCCCTTTAATAAGAAGATTTTAGCCAAGATGGCAGTAATGACCTTTATTATGTAGCCTGTGCTCCTCAGGGTCATATAAAGAACCATCAGAGATGTCCATGTAAAATCCTCCCTTTATAGTAAAGACGACCTCACATGTTTCAGAAAATCTAATGAAAGTAGCCAATAGCCAAATCTCCTGAGCACAGAAGGGCACGTCGGCCCATTATCCAGCTAATTCTTGTAATTGATACACCAATAAGTCAATTTTTTCCACCATTAATATAGACAGTAGCCAGAAAGATTTATTGATTTTTTTTTTTCTTCGAAAGAAGGTGCAAGCTTTTATGGAAAGCTTTATTGAAAACTTATTCACCATCTGGAAGCAAAGAAGCCATTTACCTTTCCCCTAAATAGTAAAAAAATAATATTTACTTGTCATTTTCCAATGCAGCTTTGCAATGTGACTGCCTTGGACATCACAAAGCTTTGTGTAGCCCAGTCCCACATCTAACAGCTCCTGTGGTAGGACAGGTGCCCATCTCAGGTGCCAGATGTTTCAGGATTTGGAGATGTATGGCCTGAGGCAAAAAATTAGCTCCACTGCATCTTAAAAAAAAAAAAAAAAAAAAAAAAAAAAAAAAGGAAAAAGAACTGTCTGAGCATTAGACTCTAAGATGCACCTCGCTCTCTGATAGAAACTCACAGTGCAGCTGAAGCTGTGAAAAGCTGGCAGAGCCCGTGGTCTGTGTGCACTGCTCCTTGGAGTGCCCTGTGCCAACCCCAGCAGACACAGCCAGTGCCCCTGGCAGTGCCTGTGTGAGTGCAAGCCCTGAAACACTACCTGGGAAGTTCTGATGCTACCAGGACTGCTCTTTCTTTGATCAACTGCAAAAGAAAGCATTCCTGCCTTCCTCAGCAGCCAGGAGGACCCATGCTTTAACAACTGAAAGCAACCTATACTTTGCTAACTGAAAGCAACCCATTCTTTAACAAGTCAAAGCAACCCATACTTTAAAAAGTGAAAGCAACTCCTGAACAAATGCGCAGTTATTCCATATGGATGAAAAGATGTGCGCTGAATACCAGGCACCTACTGATAAATTACTGTGCTAGTTACAGCATAGCAGCAGCCTCTTTGCCATAATGGGTGTGCTGAGCCAGCTGCTGAACCACTTGAGCCCTAACTGCACTCAGTTATTATCCCCAAACCCTCGTTTTCCAGCCAAGATCCCACTCTTCTCTCCCTCCTACCATCATTATTATTAGTGACTCATCCTAGTAAAGACTGATCCTTCCTGGCTGATGTTGAGAGCCTCAGCTGCAAGGGCCAAGTGAACTTAAGTGCAAGAATTCAAGGCAGCTTCGAAATACTGCATCAGTGAAACCAGCCAAAGGTAAGTAAGGAGAAAAAAAGATAAAGAAAAGAGTGAGCGAGAGCTGAAGTTTCAGTCTGCCACCGTTTGCAATACAGATCAACTAATTTTCTGGATAGTCCAGAGATCACAGACCTTGGAGTGGTACCGTTTGCCTGACAGGTGCATGCTGAGGTTTAAAAGACATTTTTCTGATGCAGACTGCTTTTCTGGCTTTGTGTGTGCTAACTGCATGTTGCATTTGGCATGAAGCCTCTTCTGTTGCCTGGGCTGAAGTACCTCTGCTTGATCATAGAATCACAGAACCACAGGATGGTTCGGGTTGGCAGGGACCTTACAGCCCATCTAATTCTGGCCCCTGCCATGGGCAGGGCCCCCTGCCCCCAACCCCGGCTGCCCCCAGCCCCATCCAGCCTGGCCTTGGGCACTGCCAG
The DNA here is from genome assembly GCF_011077185.1 of Oxyura jamaicensis. Classification (NCBI taxonomy): domain Eukaryota; kingdom Metazoa; phylum Chordata; class Aves; order Anseriformes; family Anatidae; genus Oxyura; species Oxyura jamaicensis. The sequence goes on along the minus strand of NC_048897.1, from coordinate 52,526,968 downwards.
GGATGGGGCACCCACAGCTCCTCGGGGCAGCCTGTGCCAGGGTCTCACCGCCCTCAGAGAGAAGAATTTATTCCTAATGTCTGGTCTAATTCTACTCTCTTAGTTTAAAACTGTTGCCCCTTGTCCTATTATTATCCAAATGAGTAAAAAGTCACTCTCCGTTCTTTTTCTAATCCTTCTTTAAGTACTGGAAAGCTGCAATGAGTCTTTCTGGAGCCTTCCCTTCTCCAGGCTGAACACCCCCAGCTCCCTCCTTCTTCACAGAGGAGGTGCTCCAGCCCTCTCATCAACTTGGTGGCCCCCCTCTGGACCCACTCGAACAGCCTCACATCCATCTGGTGCTGGGAGCCCCTGGATGCAGCACTGCAGCTGGGGCCTCACCGGGGCAGAGGGGCACAATCCCCTCCCGCAACCTGATCACTGTGCTACTGCATCAGCCTCCTTTGGGGAGTTCCCTGACCAAGTGAGAGAGGAATTTCTCTGCTAATTTCAGAGGAGAAAATTTTTCAAGAAAAAAAGGATCTCGCATTTCCAAAAGTTTGGAATTTGTAGTGGGAACGAGAAGCTTTTGTATTTACAAGACTGAGTTAATACAACAATTTCTCCGCAGAAAAGTGCAGAATGATATACTAGAGAAATGAAAGCAACAATAAACGTGGAACAAAAGCAGATGGAGAAATGGCTGAAGTGATTAATTGTGAATCAAGGAGTGGCAATTCATTTGTGCGTGTAATCTGCAATTTGCATAATCCTATACTGAAAGCCAAATTGTTCAACCATTATGCATATTCATGCTTGATTCAGGCAAACACTCAAGTTCTTTGGGATCTGAGCACCTGCTTATGAGATTTTGCTGAATAGGAGTGGGATAATTCGTGTGCCTTAAGTTAAGCATGTCATTTGCTGAAAGAACAGTTATGTGTGATGGTATTTGGAGTGAGATTGCATCTGATCTGACCATCCATATGGCGAACCAGGTGAGTACAAGTCCCACTTCCCCCTTCTAGCACCACAGTTTGTCCCAAGGAGATGAGCGAGGAAGGGGAGACTGACAGAAAAAAAACTTCACTTTTTACTGTAAAGCACAGCCAAGCTGAACCAAACTGATCCGAGAGGAATATGCTTTCTGATTCAAAACCTCATCCTGCAAGCCCAGTGACCTAGCAGTGCTGTGACAAATCTCTCCACAGTTCATGCTTGCAAAAGCACTTTTGACTTGAAATAAGAGTGAAGCTGAACTGAAACCAATATTTGAGCTTAGAAATGAGTTTCATCAAGGAATCCAAGTACAGTTTCTGATTTTTCATTGCTATTCGGTGCAATTAAGGAAAAAATGATGCATAACCGTCCTGTTACTGTGCTGGGAAACAGGATGTTAAGGGAATGGTGGACCATGCTAGGGGCAAGTTTGAACCCAGTCTGTGGTAAAAACAAGTCCTCTTGTTTATCCCTTGACTAAATATTGCAACACACTATATTCAATTAAAAATAAGTACAAAAAAAAAAAAAAAAAAAAAAAAAAAAAACACTTAATTTTCAGCAAAATGTCCACTTGCTAACCAGTTTTTAGAAAGAATGCACGCCATCACCAGAAAGAAATGTTCTGAAGAGCCTCTGCTTCAGTTCTTGGTGGCTGCTTTTCCTAAAGGAAATTACAATTCTGGAAGAAAGATTCCGGAAGAAAGCTGAAGCGGCACAGAGAAAACGAAAATCCTGTTATATTGTCCTAAATGGACCATGCAGTGTAGGTTACCTCTAGTGTGATTACTTAGTGTGCACGTATGTGTACAGTTATTGCAGACAATATTAAACACAGCACTATTGAACTCTACATTTTAACAGGAATGAGGTGTGCTTAACAGTATTTAATAGGACCTTTAACAGGTTGAGTGCATCTGAAAAATTCCCGGTGTGCTCTTCTCTTCAAATGCCTTAAAAAATTCAACCCAAAGGCACAACGGCTCAAGTTTTTGATTGCTGGTGTTTGTGGTTGCTGTGATGGGAAATCCTAAAGTAATGAGCAGTGAGATTCTAGTATTAATTAATGTAAAATTACCAGTGACTGTGTGGAGGAACAAATGGGCCCAGAATCGTAACCTGCAGTACCTGAGGGAACCTAAACCCAAAGTCTGCTTCTTCCAGCCTTCTAGAGGGAAGCTGATGCTTCTAATGATTTATTAGATAAGAGTTGGAAATTGTGTTATCAGTACATATATAGGTACAGGGCGGGTACCAATGTAAAGCAGTTGCACGTGGTTGTGTCCTGTATTTAACAAAAGGCTACCACTTCCTAATTCCCCATTCAAAGTAACCTGGCCACTAAATTCACGGCAGGTATAACAGCCTTATCTCTCTTGCAGCAGCACCGGTGGATGAAACTGTGCTATGAGACCTTGGCCTTATCCAGCCTGAACAGCCCCTGTCATATGTTTTTGTTTTTGTTTTTTTTCATTTATCTTGAGCATCTTCTCACCATTTCTCCTCTGTGTCTTTCCCAGTCTACCTGTCAGAAAGCAGTTTCTCTCCATCCCGATGGTTCCCTGTAGGTTCTCATTGCTTAAACCTGTTTAGAGCAGATTTCTACTTCTGCTCTCTACAGCCCACCTTCATGTGTAAGTGGCTACAACTGTTCCTTTTTATATCCCCCCACTTGTCCTGAAAAAAAAAATCCATAAAGCCTTTTCGCTTTTCACTGGAAAATAATGCAGAGAGTCGTGTATTGCCTGTGCTTATGTAAGATTGACAAAGCACCCTGGTGACAGAGTGATAAAACTTTTCTCAGTTTCATATTTTCTTAAAGCCTTCTAAAACCAGGTTGCTAATGGAAAAGTTTCTAGAAAAAAAGCCCAACAAAAGCCCAAAGAACATTCACTTTGACATGTACTTTGCCCCAGTGACTACTTAGCCCTTCAGAGTGCCACTTTTAGGAGTGGGTAATCCCCTTGCCAAGAGATTCAAAGATCTGAAATTCTACATCAGTCCTTCAGGACAAGGAGCCACCTCATGCTGGGCTCCTCTGTCAGCCTTTGCTGGGGAGCATTTTGTCAGGCAGGCTGCGCAACCCAAAGATACAGCTGAGGAACACACAGCTCCAGTGAGATATCTGTGTTTCTGATTAAAGCTGTGCTTGCTTTTCCTGTCCCAGACACCTCTCAAAGACGCTGAAAGCTTGAATTCGTGCAGATTTCCTTGATAACTTCAGACTGACTCCTTTCTCTCATTTTTGTTTTACAAAAAAACAAAATAATAAAATAAAATAAAATAAAATAAAATAAAATAAAATAAAATAAAATAAAATAAAATTCTACAACAGAAAGACAGAAAAAGAAATTAGAGTTGCCTCCAACTCCTGTCCAGGTTTCTTCACCCCTTGGGTTTTTGTCACTTCTCTCTCTCTGCAAGTCCGTTTGGGGGTGATAGACTTCAAAACACGACTTCAAAACACGACAGGACTTAGGATAAAAGGAAAGACTGCCCCCCGGCCCCCGACCGGGGGGGGGGGGGACTACTCTTGCTTTCTTCTCCCTTTCCTAAGACTTTTGTTTAGAATGGTTAAATTACTTGTAGAAAAAACTGAAGAAAAATTCCCCTGACCGATTCATAACCTCCACTTCATTTGTGCCCCAATACAGAAAGCTTACAGCGTTGGGAGTTTTAATTAGCAATTAACATTTACAAATCTCAGCTTTCCTTGTGCTTTTGGAACAAATATTGATTAACTATCAGTGGAGGGTTTTGTTGAAGAGCTTTGGCTTCCAAAACCAAACCAAACCACACATTCTTCCCCTTTGCTCCTGTAGTTATTTGAGGGCAGAAAGCTCTGAATCTTTGACACAGCCTGTGATCTGCCTTCTGGTTATGTTCATACCAGGAGACTCTAATTAATCCCCTCGGAGAAGCCCCCCGAAGGGACAGTTAAGAGCAATAATCCTTGTAATACCCTCATCGCATCAGAAGTGTGAGCAACCTACTTGCCTGCCTCACCCTGTCCACAGTATGCCCCAGGAAGATGCTGAAAGCCCCAGAATGGGGTATATATGGGTATATCTCCCTGTGAAATTAATAATTTGATAGCAATATTTTTTTTTTTCTTTAATCATATCAGGGAAACTGTTTCCAATACCAGCTCACCTCAACCACACAGTATGAGGAGCCAGAGAAATTGAGGGGGAAAGAAAGAGGTAATAATAAGCAACATCCATCTTGAGAGATTATCCATATCACAGAGTCATGCAAGTAGTTTGGCCCACATTAAAGGAACGAAGTTAACACTACAGATTCTAACAGATTAAGAAGGCCAATCAATTTTTCAGAGTACATTTATATTTGTCTGAAACTTGCAAATTAGGTAATGGAGATTTTCTAGCATCTGGTCTATTTATAAGACATTAGCAACATTGGACTGTGATCTTTTCAATGTTATCTTTAGAAACATTGTGATTCTGGTGATATTATAATGTTACTGCAACATTAATCAATAGAACAAGTCATATACGAAGCATTATCATAAAGTACCAATCAATTACTGTTGCTTGAAATGCACATAAGTATTATGCAGTTTATGGATTAAACAGAGAAAAGGTAATGTTTTCTGGATAAGATATCCTTGACATCTGTACTTTATCTTGTTTCAAAGCCAGAAAGATCAGCTGTAAATAAAAGAACAGCACAGGATTTGGCTTTTGTTAGAAAATTAGTCCTTGATGCATAATAAAGGATTCTGAATGGATATTCAGCCAATATGCAGCATTTTCTGTAATCTTAATGTTTCTATGAGGCTGTTGAAAGGATGAATCCAGTTAAAGAATTTGCATTTAACTGGTTTTTGAATTTATCTAGACCTAGCTGTTGATACAGCTGGTTGTTAAAACCACGTGGAGTTAGGGAGGATGTGTTTAAATCCCACCAGGCTGCCGCAGGACCCGAACCCATCTCTGGCGTTCCCTTAGCAGGCTCCCCCGCCACACCAGGCTCCTGCTTTGCCTCCTCCTTCCCCAAGCATGCCGGTGTGTGGTCTGAGGGCACATTTAGATAGAAAACGGCAAATTAGGGGTGTAGGCAGATGCAATGTGCTGAACACATGAATATTCCCAAAGAAGGTTGGGAATTCAGTTTATCAGCCTTGGTCCCAGGTTTCTTCTCTTGCCTGTGTTGTGGCTAAGGGCTGCTGAGACCCTATTTCAATCCAGACACTTAAGGGTAGATGTAAGTGCCAAGTTTTCTGGTTTAGCTTTCTCTCCTTCTTTTGGGTACCTAAAATTAGGCTTTGCAATGCACTTGGGATGCGTGCTCTTTCAATCAGAACAGCTCAGCTCCCTTGCTGCCTGCAGGTGGTCACTGTTTGTGCTCTCTTCATTTTCCACCTACCTTAGACCCTGGTGACTGTTTTGCAAATACACTGAGTATACACAACTGCAGTTGAAGTTGGAGGGAAATGCACTTGGAATAAAAAGTGCTAAATCACTGGTAAGGTGCTAAGCACCCTGAAGTATCAAATCCAAAGCGTCCTAACCTGGGCATCCAAAATAAGTGAATAACTGTAAATGAAATCTCATTATGCCTCACTTCTCTGGCTGAAAAGAAGGGTTAATGATTGCCTGTTATCTCACTGAGGTAGCAAGAAAATAACCAGACTGAATTTGTGAGCCATTCAGGCACTGTAGCAAGACACGCCAGAGAAAAAGCCTACAGGAAATTAATAATTCGGTCTTCAGAGCAAGGTTTGAAACGTGTGGAGCAAATCGAGCCTGGCTGACACACTGAGAAACAAGAAAAAAACCATAACACAGAATAACTGCTCAGCCTGCGGAGAGCAGTCCATCCTGTGAGTGAAATGTTGCATGGTTTTATGAGGATGCACGGTGAGATGAACAGATGAAGGCTGCCCCAATGAGCCTGAGCTAGGATTTTTTTTTCTCTGCCTTAACATGAAGGGCTCTATTTTGCAGCTTTAAAAAATAATCTGGAAATTTGGGGATAGTTATGTTTATGTGAGCTGTGCCGTATCCATATCTATGTCCTCTAGAGAGTCCAGAGACAGGGGTTTTGTCCCACAGCAATTTGTTCTGTTCAGAGATCACTGTCTAGGAGATCACCTGCAGGGTGGGATGACTCCACTGGGGTCCATGACCCTCCTGCGTGTTATCAAGGGAAGTCAGACAACTGGCTGAGGAAAGCTATTTAACCTTTTTCATCCAAAGTTATGGGAGATGAACTACAAGCTGTGTGGCTTTGTAAATCATTTTCAATTTAATATGTGTGTCAATGTTTAGTGAATATTTAAGTAACTCATGAATGAACAAGTATAAAAGTAGACTCACAAGATGAAAACATTGACCTTTAGACATGTAAAATATGGTTTGGTTGCTGATTTGTGTGTTTTATAATAATGAATGCATTAATAATGTCAAAGGTAAGCAATATGACCCCTTCAAAAAATCTTCCACCTTTGCCATATACCTCAGACCTTGAAGGATGTTCATGAAGTTGTGCATTCCTGAATGACGCCAGCAGCAAAGACCAAAGGGCTTTGACAGACGCCCAGAGGAAGAAAGATCCTTGAAAAGCACTATGGTCTCATTTCAGTGGGGATTCCAGCACCAAAAGACCCCACTCCTCCAGGCTACCTGGACACTTCCTTCTCCCAAGCAAACGTTATCACACACTACAGCACATGCCAACTCTGCTTTTTCAGTATTTTGCACATGGGTCCCATCATAATGAATAATTGGCAGATCCTGCTTAGCTTTTCAGGATGTTGCATAGCCCTTTGCATGTTGTTTAGTGCAAATGGTCTAAGTTCCTGTAAGGAATTTTTGTTGTGGTTGGTGGAAAGCCACAGTGTGGGCTGACTTTCAGGCACTCTTTAGGTCAGGGCAAATTTTAAAATGGAGCCTTGGCATCTGTCCTGAAATGACACAGAGACGGAAGGTCTTCAGTACAAGGCAAGGGGGCAGCTGGTAAGGCTTTCTTCTTGTCGTGTGTTACAGTAAAATTTGCGGTAGCCCAAATGTGTGCAAAGGAGCTGGCAATGTCCAGAGGAATAAGACTTCACAGTGACTGAGTCTTATTCAACATTTCTGTAGTTACACCAAGAAATCTATTCATCTACACTGATAATAAATAAAATATATTATATCGTTTCCTGATGCTTTGTTTGATTCATTATATAAGATTTTAATGGTAGCAGTAAAGGCAATTTCGTCCTTCCTGACAATATTTATGCACAAACTATGAAAATTATACACCAGTGATTTGACTCAGTTATAAATCATGGGGCAAATTATCCATTTTTATTTTTCCCTTTAAAAAGAGTGAATACTCTCTATCACCATTGCTAAGCAGAAAAGCATATGCACGTCTCCTGTACATGAGGGAGCAAAAATTCTTCTGCTATGAAATACAGCTTCAGCGACAGATCCTCTCATCCAGCAGCTTCCGACCCTCCCAGCCACACTTTTTTAGGGTCTTTAAGATCTTTGTGCTTCAAACACCAGAGCCAGGTTTAGTACATTTTTGCTAGGAGCTGCTGGAACACGCAGGTTTGTGTCTCTGCTCCCACACTGGGCACAGGGGAATTGCTGTTTGCAGCCCCTAGCTGCCATTTGCAGCGTGGTGGAGGCGTGCAGACCTTCCCCTGCCCTACAAAGTTTTCTCTGCTGCTTCTTTAGTCTCCACTTTTATACGAGAAGTTCATCGTGGTCTGCTCTTGCACAGTCTTCTCTTCAACCAGCACCTTCCGGCACGGAAGATTTGATAAAGAGCATTTGTCCATTAAATTGGGTTAAAAAATGAGATCAGAGTCTCCCAACGCCTTCTCCAATGGGCAACCTGCAGACCATGCTGCCAGGGAGAGAAATTCTTCCTTCGGGGACCACAGCACATTAAAGTGTCTTACTGGGTGCAGAAACCATTGATTTGGGCAACATTTCCAAGCAGCTGGAGGGCATAACATCAAGCTGTCACAAAACTCAGTCTTTTCATGGCTGAGTCACAGCAACGAGGAAGTCACAGCAACATAAATGAAGGCTCCACACAGGAAGGAAAGCCTTCAGAGCTGCCTCTGGATGTCCCTGACTGCCAGCTGGGTGGCAAAGCAACCTTCCCTGCCTTCATTGTCTTCACAATGAACCTGCATAGTGGTTCAAGAGAAATAATTCTAAATAAAATAATTTAAAATAAAATGAAATAAAAATGAAATGAAATAAAATGAAATGAAATAACAATAAAATAAAATAAAATAAAATAAAATAAAATAAAATAAAATAAAATAAAATAAAATAAAATAAAATAAATAATAAAAGCATTGGCTGTTAGATAAGGAACAGAGGACTAAAAGGTACCTCAGGTGTTGTGGAGCCCACTTGTATGTTATACAAGTGAACACCCAAAATTGCTTATTTCAGAATTGTTCTTTAACCGCACAAAATTTGTTGCAGTGGAAGAGAGAGCAGCAATAAGTCTATCTCTCTGACTTCCTAAGGTTGTAAAATAATAGCAGTTAATTTAATTTATTATAGGAAGTTTCAAAGTTAGCAGTCTCTAAATAGATTAGAGATGCTTTGAATGTTTTTGTCAATGTTCATTCATGGACTGAAAGGAATACTCTTATTCCTCTGGTTGAATCATAGCTCCTCAAGACTTTTCCAGGGTTTGGACCAAATATCTAGTGGAATTAAGTTTAATAATGAAATTCCCTATACATTCTGTTAAACAGTGCTACAGATCCCACAGAAGCAGTGACTCCATCCTTGGGTGTTGGCGATGCATCCGTATTGACCAGGCAACATACAAAATGCACTCCTTCAACCAGTCCTTGGGGCAAGAGCAAGATTAATGATCGTGTATGTGGTACACATTTTTGTTTGGTGTATTTTTCTTTCATTTACTTTCCACAAATATGTATGCATTCTTCTCTGGCACTTTGTGCTGGAAGACAAGAACTACCGTCATGATGCAACAGAGTTTGAGTGCACAGTTGAACCTCCAGGCATTAACTCTAAGGGAAAAGTTGTTCCAGGTAGTTTGAAGCAAAAGTCAGTGTCAACCTTTATTTCACGCAAACAAATTCAATTCTCCATTCGAACCCTTTCTTCTTTTCTCCTTGCAGAGGGACAACATCCATCCTTTAAGCTTTGTATTATATTATTATTATTATTATTATTATTTATTGTTAGTGACCTATGAGGTCCATGGATAGTAACTTAGGCCAGTGAGGCTCAGAATTACAGTACGTTGCTCTGTTTGCCAGCATAATTGCATAACACCATGCAGTTTCTCATATGGAGCAGAGCTCAAGCATTTGTCTCCCATCCAGTAGCTGCAGATCTAATTAGACCTGACCTTGGTTTTATTATTCTTTCTCTATAAATAAGATACTCTTATGCTATGCCAAATTCTATAACTTGATTCACGTAACATCTATCATTTGAATCAATTTGCTGTTGAGAAAATCATGCAGATTTAAATTAACCAATTTAATTATCCTTCCTCTCTATTGCATACTTATTGTTTGGATTTGTAAGAAATTTTATAAAAAAAAGCCTTCAAGACCTGAAGAGGGTTGATCTTGACATGTCCTCAGAGTTCTGCTGTTTTGATAGAGTTATCCACAACCTTCCCAGAACAGAGATGCAAGAAAAAAATCTGTCTGAATGCAGAGCTCATTCCAGTGCAATCGGGCAGTTTTGTCATACATCTTGCATGCTTTTAAAGTATAATTGGATTTAACCACCAAAAAAAAACCAACAGACAAATGTCGTAAAAAGCCTTCATCACAAGACCATGGGTTATAAAACCTCTGATCCAAGGCATTTGAACTATGGCTCTTGAGATTCATTAAATGCTCTTCTAATTATCCTCTTTATAATCAACATGTCATTCTGCACACACCCTCCAGCTAAGGTTTACCTTCACATGCAAGAAGCTTTCTGACACAAAGGAAATGGAGACAATAACTCTGAAATTAAACTAGCATTTTAATCATCTATTGATCTGTTGTTGTAATGATGTGAAGCTACATCTTACACCATGACCATCTGTAAACTGCTGTTGAGAAATCTGAAATCATTTTGACTGTGATTTTTTTAAAGATAATTACAGATAGAACATGAACTTTTTTTTTGTAATTTTCTTGTTTAATAATAAAAAACAGATGTAGAACTAAAGGTGAACAGGATTAGGCCACACAACCAAAGCATCTAAAGTAATTAATCTGTGTTTTGGGGGTTTGCACACTGAACCAGATCAAACTGATATTTTTTTTTTTCACTCCTTTTCACTGGCAGCATCTAGGAACTGTGGATCCAGACCTCCAGCCCTATTTAAAAATGTACTGGGTGTGTGAAGGGACCCAGCAACCATTTCAGGGCAGTGCCTGACATGTGGTTACCTGGAGGAGAAGGTTTTGAGGCTTTCCAGGTCTCCTGCTACATATTTACAGTCCAGCAAGTAACAGCAGAGCAATTCAGCTGATTCACAGAAAGGTGCTACCATGCTGTGGTGGTTTTGCCCTGCTACACAGCTGAACTCCACCACAGCCGCTCTCTCACTCCCCTTCCTCAAAGAAAAAGTGGAGCAAATATGAGGGGAAGGGCTCAAGGGTTGAAGTAAGGGCAGGGAGATCTCTCACTAATTACCAACTTTGCCCTTAGCAGCACCAAAGCTAGACCAGATGTAAAGCATCACAAGTGAACACAACAGAGTGGAAGAGGACAGGTCAAGGCAGGGACAGTGCTCATTCACCACCTGAGTAGTTAACACTGTGAACAGCAAAATTGGTTTCTTCCAGGTATAGCAGTGCTCTTTGGCTTACCCATGGCATCTCCAGCTTGAATGTTAGCATAGTAAGGCACAAAATTTTAAATACTGTATTTATTGGCACATTATTTGATTTTATGGTAGGAAATGGGCTAGAAAATGTACAGAAAATGAGAATAAAAATGTTTTATATTTTCAGATATCATGGGATCACACTAAAGTTGACGTGATAGCCTCATTACCTCCTTTCTCTCGCAAGGGTTATTTTACTGCTAGGGACTGCTAGGAGTTAGTTAATTGGTTACTGTGTCCTACTGCAGACTATTCCTTGATTAGTTTTTCCTCTCTTGTTTCAGAAGAGCAAGCTTTGAGTGACCTGGTCCAGTGAGAGGTGTCCCTGCCCACAGCAGGGCGTTGGAATTAGATGATCTTTAGGGTCCCTTTCAAACCACTCTAGGATTCTATGACGCAATCTATTTGAGGCTTCTTTTCTGGCAGGCCCACGTGGATATTATTCAGGAGGGTGAAGGTTTCAGAAAATAATAATCCAAAATCATTCTGCTGTTGCTGTACAATTAAGTGTGCTCTATAAAAATATATTGTATTTTAATGGGCAGAATGATAATTTGTTCAATCACAAAATGATGATGATAATAATAAAGATGTCCCAATAACTTCAACACCATCTTTTTCCAAATCACACTTAACAGTGAGTTCTTGCCTGCTCTGTAGGTAAGTAGAATTATTGTAAGTTGTTAAAAGTTGGCCCGGAGCAGTTGTGGCTGGCTGTGTCACCTGCAGTGGAGTGGTGGCTCTGTGAAAAGCTTCAGCACTGAAGCCCTTGAAGCCAGCAGGCACTGTGATGAAGAGGATGGCCTGAAGAGCCAGGTGTGGGGAAGAACCACAAACTCTGTTCTTCCTTCTGCCAAGCTGGCTGCAATATTTGCATTTCATTCCAGTTTTCAAATAGGAGTCTCTTCACTTTTTTTTTTTTTTTCAATAACTCCTTTTCCTCCTCTCTTCTGTGATGCTCACAGAACAGTGCCAATCGCCCCCCAGCTCCGGGCCTCTTTTGCATTGAAAATCCAGCAGCTCTGTATGTGACAGATCCAGCTCTGGCTTAAGCTGCGTGATTCAAATGATACGGCAACTTCATTTACACCAGGGCTGAAAGCAGCTGTGAATGTCTGGAGGTGATGAATAGGGGACACCATGCTGTGGCAATGCAGGTTGTGTTTTGGAAGGTGGATAATTCTTTCACTCTAATAGCTCGAGTACAGCAGTTTAACCCTGGAGTGCATTTTCCAATTGTTATATCTTGCTTTAGCCACATGATCCAATTGACTTTAATGGTAGTCGAGCAGCTAAAACTTCTACAAAGCTCAGAAAAATTATCCTCTGATGTCAAAAGAGGATATGCGATTCTGAAAGCAAATTAGGTATCCATTCAAACCACTTGAAATATGAAAATATATAGAAAAGGTAGGATAATTTTGATCTTTTTTTTTTTCTTTTCCTCCACAGGAAACTACAGAGCAATGTGAAAGAGTAGACTTGGCTTTCATCAGCAAAGCCACTGTAACTTTTCACAAATAAGATCTGTATTAATGAGTTCATCAAAATCCCAATCCTCCACTATATATAAACACCATATATATTTGGGCAGCTCTTAATTAGACATTTAATCAATGACTTCTAATGGAAAAGGATTGCGGTTATGCAGTATTAAGAGATACCTCAGCATATCAGATTTTTCCTATAGCTGGTGCAACAGGATGGTTTGGAATCAATCTTTATTTTCTGGATTTAATGTTTATTCATGAAAATGGGTCATGTGAAATACCAGTTTGCCCTTCGGATAAGTGGCACTGTTGCAAAAAGCTGTAATTGTGTCCCTAATGTGAGCCAGAGCCTTTGCAGGAGGAAGGGCATGCCTACTGCCCATTGAAGTCAATAGGGGAGGCATTACCTGCCGAGATCATGATGAAAGACTTGAGAGAGAGAGAAGAGGGGGCAGAGATGACAGAAAAAAAAAGCATAGCAGAAGGGACAAAAAATAATGGGGTTGAACTCAGCAGGAAAGATAGGCAGGAAGAGCAATGAAAGCCGAGGACAGCTTTTTTGCATGCCAAGTAAAGAGCAGCAGAGCACGGGGCTGAGGTTATGGAAAAGAAAGCAATAACTCTAAAGCATCAAAGAGTGAGTCCTGGATCTTCATATGAAATTCTTTATAACCAATAACGTAATACATTGCAGGTGGGTCTTCCATGACCCACCTGCTTGAACCAGGTGGCTTTCACAGCCTACCACGGACCAGATCTGTCCTACCACCTGCTTGAAGTTATCAACCCATCTGCAGCAGAACCCAGAAACCCATGTGCCCTATTCTAAGAGATCTGCAAGCCAACTTACATTTTTTTAAAAGTCTGACTCTCTCTTTAGGGGGACAGGTAGTAAAATGGGAAGATCCACTTTAGTCAAGAATGAATCCATCCTGGGCATCCCATTATTGCTGTTGCTGTTATTAATATTATTATTATTCCTATTGCTGTTATCATTAACACTGTAATTAATTTTCACATGCAGTATTTACTGTGCTTTGAAAACACAATCAGAAAAAACTGTGAACATGTGTATATTCACCAAATAACAAACAACAGCAGTCCAAAAGCAGCAAGGTTCTGCTTAAGCAAGCCTCAGTTCTGTCAGCTGAGGGCTTCACTCTTTACATGTGCAATCTTACAAAAATGAGAAACTCCATAATTTCCCTGTTTCACCTCAGCTATGTCTGACTTGGAATAGTTTCATCCACAGATGAAATCACCATTTAGTACTGTTTGAGAAATAAGCTGGCAACGGCATCAGCTTAAAGATCACATATAGGCAGAAGGGCTGTTTTCTTTTTGTTCAGTTTTACAATGTTTAGTCCCAGAGAGGACCTCTCTGAGAACCCCTCTGTTGCACTTTATTGTTCGCTATCAGACACTCCTACATTTTTATTTTTATTTTTATTTTTTTTCTTTTGAAAAGAATGGCTGCTTTGTCTGTTCATGTGCTACAGAAACCAGCAAGAACTTGTCCGGCCATTGAGAAAGGCTTCACCAGGGACTACAGTCTACTACGAGACATAAATCTATAGGATGCTGGCCTCTGCTCTGCGTGGTGGATGGATGCGGTTAACCTTTCACATTTAACATATTGCCCTTGTGCATTGTGCAGCTGTTTACTTTCTACTGCATCACTGTCTTATTAACCATGTAACTGATAACGCAGTCCCAGCTGGTGGGATTGCTGGAGCAATACCTGTCTTCTCCTTTCATAGTATTTCAAACCCTAAACAGCAATTGTTCAGAATGGGCTAATTAGTGCTAGAATCTCTCAACATAAAGTAATGGGAAATTTTTGTCAGGACTTAATACAGTTCTGATTGTATTGAATCATAGCAGGAGCTTTGATCACTTGCATTAATGCACAGCCTGACAATACAGCAACAGCAGCACCGCTGGCTCTGAAGACTGTCTGCAAGCTGGATGCTCCTACTCTTATGGCTGCTGGGTGCTGCATGAAAACTACAGAGGTCTTTGTTTCCTGCAGTAAGCTGATCCAGCCTTGGATCAGAAACCATATCCCTGATTACATACCCCCTAAGAAGGGTTTGGGAAAGGGGTGTGAGAACCTGAACTTTTCATCACAACCAAGGGGAGAGAAGGCAACATGCAGCTAGAATGACATTTCTGAAGGGACAGCAAGGAAGCAGGGTATTTCCTGCAGCAGCTCGGAAAGCCGCGTTTGTTCCCTTACTCCGATGGCAGAGCACTTGCCACCCCAGGATCCCAGCAGCAGGGACCCTGCTCTGTGCAGTGCAGAACATGTAGCTGAAGTACATATTCAAAACGTGCTGCTAGAAATGTCATCGGCCCCACACAATAGACATCACTGCACATTCCCCGGTGCCATCTGCTGGTAGTTCAAATACTTAACTTTGTACGCAACCTTAAAACAACGCGGATGTTACTCCACCACCTCACAGCTGCAGCTTAGCTTGTTGCCTGCAGTTTCCTTCACCAGACCCTCAGGCACAATTCTAACGCATCAATTAAAGTTGGGTGACAATGTTATTTCATCACATTTTGAAATTTCAAAATCTGCCACGTTTTATTTTGCTCTCATTGCCTCTCAAAGTGTGAGTGCCCCGAACATTTACCCATGGTACTGACCCCACATCTCCTAGGGCCAGTCCTGGGCACCCAATGGCCAGCATCCACCAAGAAATCTAAAAAATTGCATGAAAGCTGTTGTCACTGAGTGTGGGCAGGGGTAAACCAGAGTACACATTTGCAAGGCAGTATTTAAGCTGTGGGTTGTGTACAATAATGGGGGCGGTTGGGGAGGACCTGAAACAGCTGTACTGGGCAGTATCTAGATGGGTGAAACAGGCTGGTCAGTTACTGAGATGAAGAGCTGTTTTATGATTGTTGAGAGAGCAGAATAAAGCTTTAAGGAAGCTGTAAAATACATAATTTCTTCAGATTCTCATTTGAGCTAGTGAAGAGTTACTTTTCCAAGTCCATCTGCCCACGTTTCCATTAATAAAATAATTCAAAAATTCATTTGAAAGAGAAAATGCCAGCGCAAAGCCAAAACCAAAGAATAGCTCAGCAGTGGCCCAATAATTAATTTCTTTCCTCCCACTTCCCCTAAAATAAACTCTAGCTAAAAATCAACATGCATCTGCCTCAGCCGTGGCGTTGTGAACAAAGGCTGCAGCAGATACACGGATGTGCTGCTCAGAAGCACCTTTAGAAAATGCCACTCCTCAGGTGTCCATGCATACAGTAGAAGCTACTGAACAGTTATTATACCAAATGGCTAGGACCTTGTGACTACTTCTTTTTCTGGAATAAAATGCTGTTCACAGTCACTGAAAAATAATAATAATAATAATAAAATAATAATAATAATAAAGAATCTGGATTGCTTCCTATTCATGAAATGCTCTAGCATACAGGGCTGAATCTGACACTAGCACAAAGATAACCTACCAGAAGATGGTATCTAACAGGCTGAAGTAACCCAATGCCTTGAAGCAACAAGTTGGGAACTCCTTAAAAAATCTAAGTCTTCATCCTCATGGAGCCAGAGGTCCAATTATGGGCATCCCAGATCAAAGATGTTAAGAAAAAAGAAAGCATCCAGTGGAAAGCTACTAAAATGGCTAGGATAGTAGGGCCCATAATCTGGACTTTCAAAAATGTCCCCTCACTGTGTGAACTGAAAAATGCATATTAAGATTCCATTTTGCAAGGAGCTTTGCAATTTGAATTTTGTTTTCTTTTGTTTTCTTAGGGTTTCATAGGTTTAAGTATTTACATTCTTCAGCAGGCAGTCAAGTCACAAAAACTGAGCATGGTCACATTATTACTGGTGACAAATTCCTTAGGAAAGTTTATATGATGCAGTTGCCTGATGACTACAGGTTTGGAAGAGTTCAGATGCCATTCATAGTCTGTGCTTTTGGAGGAATTTATACCACACCTAGAACCACAATGCACTAGGAAGAGCAATGGTTGAGTTGCTGGGAGCTGGTGTTTGCAAAACCAGTAGATCTATCAGCATGGGTCTTCACTGTCATGGGAGACAAGGTATTTTTCCTGGCAGTTTAGAACAAACAAGACACTCAATTTCTTCAGTGGTCCAGGTCACTTCTCTACAGCAGTTTCTGAGTGGCAAGGGAGGAAACCTGGGGAAGGATAATGCCTGCTTTCAGCTTTGTTGTCATTAGAATTGACATTCCAAGTGTCAGAAAAGTCAGTTCCTGATGAGTTGAGACATACAGTAATTAATTTCAAGTACAATTTTGTATTATAATGAAAATTCATGCTAGAGAGGCTGGCAGCAGAATATTTTAATTACAATAAAGTAATCTACCAAACTGCAGCAAAAGAGTTACTTTCCCCCAACAATTACCCAGTTGTACACACTTCACAAATCCTGTGAGCTTTTAAAATCAGTGTCATCTAGGGTCTCTTTCCCCTTATTTTTTAAGACTGCTTTTATGTAGGTTCTGTGTGGTTGAAGTAAAGAAAAATAATTCTGATTATAAATGTATTTACTTTTGAATTGTCCTTTAAACTGCAAATTTCCAAGTCATCATACCAACATAAAAATCTTTAAATGCTGCACTAAGGCTTATAATAGTTGCACCACCGATGCCTTCATTTTCAGGTCACTCTTTCATCTCACCTCATCTTGCCAGTGAAAGGATCATTTAAAACTGAGTGGAGAATTTTATTATTCAGCAGCAAGCATTGGGAGTTTTGTTTAATGTTGGTTATTTCATTTGCTGAAAGCATCATTACAAGTATAATGTTTTTTAAAGAAAAGACTGTTTGACCTTCTGTATGATACCTGAAGTATTCCTTTTAGGCCTGAAGTTTTAAGAAAAGCAGATGAATATTTTACATATTTTAAAATTCTGAAAATATAAAAAGATGACCCTTTATTTGTTTTAGAAAAGGAAAGGAATTGACTACCTTTTGGTTAAAACCCTTTCTCATATTTACATCAGCTATGTATGCACTAAAGTTTAATTTAAAATTGAAACTTCCAACAAAAATGAAAAAGAAATACTTATGCAAAAAGTACATTTTCATCCAAATTAGTGGTAATAACAGTACAAGAGTCAAATAAAAATAAAAAGGTGGATATTTTGTATCACAATATTCAGGTCTGTACCTTTCAGTGCATTTCAAAAGGTTCTTTATCCTGAGGGGAAAAGCTCTTGAAGTTTTCTAATCCATCATATTTTTTTCTTTCAGCTCTCTTGCATGTGCTATTTTGTAAAATAAATAAATAAGTAAATAAAAGGCTATTAAAAAGTATTCTATTTTTGTCAGAAATAATACATGTGCAGTAAACTGGCTAGCTGAAATCCTGCATGTACAGTAGCTTGGTTCTGCTTGGTGAAACTTCTTGGATGCTAATACCAAGAGCGCTACATTTCCTTTTGTCAGACATAGGGATAAGCAGAGGATTTTGTAATTACATCTTTGTGGGTGATTTGTACCAATTACGGAAAATAGCTGACAAGATTATTTTCAGTCAGAATTATTTGTGCTGCAGGGCTAAAGCCACATTATAGCTACGAAATTTCTGACCATTGCTTAATTTTCAGTATTACTGTGTGTTTGTTCAGTAGCATGTAACACTGTGGATATATATCTCACTGGAAGAATATGGTGAAATGTGAGCTTTAATCGAGGAAATTTAGAGTGAAACCCATTCACCACAACTCAGTGCTCTAATTAAAATAAAAGACAGGCTCAACACTGTGGAACACATAGCCAAGAGGACATAAGCCCCTAAGTCACTTGGGTGTTCTTATTAGACTAGACTAGACTAATTAAGTTGGAAGGGACCTACAAAGATCATCTAGTCCAACTGCCTGACCACTTCAGGGCTAACCAAAAGTTAAAGCATATTAATGAGGACTTATACAAATGCCTCTTGAACACTGACAGCCCTGGGGAACCAACTACCTCACTAGGAAGCCAGTGCCAGTGCCTGACCACCCTCATAATGAAGAAATGTTTCCTAATGCCCACTCTGAACCTCCCTTGGTGCAGCTTTGTGTTGTTCCCTCATGTCCCTGACTGCTTCACCTCTCCAGGGAGCTGCAGAGAGCAAGGAGGTGGCCTCTGGGCCTCCTCTTCTCCAGACTGGACAACCCAAGTGTCCCGAGCCTCTGTCTCTCCAGGGCGTCAGCAGCACCTCCCCGGTTGGTATCACCGGCAGGCTTGTGAGGATGCACTCCACTCCTGTGTCCAGATCATGAATAACATCGTTAAACACATCTGGCCTAGTATTGAGCCCTGAACCTCATCAGGCCCTGTGGACTTAGGAATATCCAGTTGATCCCTGGTTTCTTTGTGAACGTAGGTGTAAAGTCACTGCTCCCCCACTCAAGGTCTCCCATCTCTGAGGACCAGACAGCCCATGATCTGTCATTACTATTAAAAACCGATACAAAAAAGGCATTAAAGTCATTCATCATCATTGTTAGGTGACCATCTACATCAGTTATCAGTCCATATTTTCCTAGACCTCCTCTTTCTGTTGACATATTTGAAAAAGCCTTTTTTATTGTCTGACACCACACTGGCCAGCGTCAACTCAAGTTGGGCTTTGGCTTTTCTTGTTTTCTTCCTGCAGAAGTGAGCTGAAGCTCTGTCCTCTCCCTGTGAAGCCAGACCTTCCTTCCAGAGATAGTATATTTTCTTTTTCTGCCCTGCTTCCAGGAGGAGTTCCCTGTTCAGCTTGGAAAGCTTCAACACCAAAGCTTGAATGCTCTCAAACAACAGAAGCTGAACTAATCCCAGAACAGGTTCAGGCTGTAGAAACACAAGTAATAGCAATGTCTGAGGTGCTGGGTTGGCTATAGAGATAGCAAGACTGATGCTTTGAAATATATATCTTTGGGAAGATGAGAATTTTTAAATGATGACCTGTTGGTAGGGAGATATAGTGTTTTTAGTATACTTTATTAGATTTTTATTATTGGTCTCAAGTCCAATAAAGACCAATGTGAAATTAAGTAATGCTTTCTTAAAGCACCTTCACTGCTTGGAAAAACAAAATCTCATTCTGTTGCACCATGGCCTTGGTTTCTAAGTTAATCAGGATGAGCCCACCTTGTAGTCACAGAAATAACATTTCCTTTCTAAGGTAAATTAACTTGTCCCAAATATTAAATGATACCTGGACAAGCTGCTTTGAAATTAGCTCTTTTAACACCACACTTCTGTGTAGAGCCAACCTTTGGCACACTTAAAAATTCACTTCAAAATATTTATCTGATCCTAGACTCTTAACTACTGGATCTGGCGAATTTTAGATTTCCCAGGTTATGTTTTATATTTGTATTTTCCAGAATTAATCTATGTTAAATCGCAAGGTTTTATTGAATTCTTAAATATAGTACAAGCTTCAGTTAATGATTGTTGCAAAATAAAAAAAGTTGAAAGCATCCATAGTTTTCTGAAATTAGTTAAAAAGCTAAACTATTCTCTCAGATTTCTTGAGGAGATGTGAGTGTTCACTCCTTGTCTTGAATTATTATTATGATAATTTCCACATGAGTCCTTTAATGACTCCTCCCGGACTAAAAAAATCACATTCACCATAGTCTCACACAGAGTACATCAGCACTGAGTGGGTGCTGCAATAAGGATTCTGTTGCCTGTGAACTAGTCTGCTTTGTTAGCATTGCCTTTCTCCTCTTACAATAAGATCTCCTAGATTTAGGAGGGTAAGTAAGTCTATCACTGATAGGTTTAAACAAAATGAAAGCCTGCAATAAAAAGCTGAAGGGAGAGTTCACACTGAAGATTCTCACCAGCACTAGGCACTCCTGGAATTGTTATTTATTGCCTTTTTCTGTGATAACTGAAAGCCAGGATTTTCACTACAGATGCTTCTGGGAAACAGAAAAGAAGTAGTAAGGAAAAAATCCTCTGAAATGTTTTATGAAGGGTCAAAGCAGAGTGTCTAAAAGAAAATCAACCCGTAAAGAGTGCTTTAAGTTCTTCTGAAGGGTAATAAAGGTTTGCTGTAAAACAGCTACCATTTTGAACTCTAAGTGTGCTGCTCCATGGAAAAGTTATTTGGGAGGCTGTCTGGGGGGTTACAGGGAGCCTTAACAACATAAATTCAGGTCCTGCAGGAGCTGGCCGATGGAGTGAAGGGAGCACATATTTCCTCCAGAAGTAAAGAGCAGACAGCATGCTAATTGGCACTCCTGGAAAATGCTGAGGGGACAAACTCAAACCATTGCAAGGACTAGAAACAGTCCTTTCCCAAAACCTGGAGGAGAAGGATTCACCCAGGAGATGAACACTAAGGCTGACCATGTGCATAATGGATATGCTGTCCCTGGCAAGGATCTGACCCATCACAGCTGGAATGAACTTGTGGGTATTTCCCAGGGAATCTGTGTTTGGAAATGAGAATGGATCAGGGCTCATTTTCCATCATAGCCACCCTGTCTAGGGGTTAGATGATTCAAGGGAGCTAAGATGGTGAAGACACATGCCTTTCCACTTCAGCTGGTGTCATGGCCTGGGAATGCTCTGGGTACATTTAATGTTGCTGTGAGAGTCAGGCATAAATGCCAAATGACCCTGGTTTGGTACAGTTGGTACCCATGACTCATATATAAAGCTATTTTGCAAAAATATTGGTTTACTCGCTATATTTGATTATTTGACACTGGGAGCTTTCTCTGCACAGAAATGGAGAGAGAGAGAGAGATCTGCGGGACCATCAGAAGATGTAGTGTTCACCAACCCCTGACACTCTTTTCATAGTTCAGACAGAATCAAAGAGTAATTTGCCTTAATTTCTATGATATTAGCTTATGGAAGTTGTTTCCATGCACAGTCAAGCACAGTCAAGATACCATGAACTAGTCAATCAATCACAATCATATTAAAAAAATATGCCCCTGCCCCCCCCCCCAAAAATAAAAGGAAGCAATTCAAATAGCACCTGAATTATTACAAGATACTATCTGTGAGTAGCTTCCTTTATTTCCTCGCTCACCTTGGCCAATATAAAGCCAGGATATTTGTGCGTTCCTCCACGGCATATCAGGAGATTACCCCACTGATAACACTGCAGATGGAGAATTCTCCAAACTGGAGCTGAAGTCCACTCTTCAATGTATAATTTGAACTTGTTTCAGCAAAGACTAGCAGAGAGTTTGTAGAGTTGTTTTCCCAAACCATGAACATTCACAAACCTTCCTAAGTATACCTGAATTTGCCCCGAAATGGCTTGGTAATATTCACAGAAGACTTGCAAAACTTGGTGTGGGAGATTTGAAATGTATACATTGGGCAAAAAAATGTTTTACTCACCTTTCTTTAAAACATTTTGGATGACAACAATGCCAGCCTTACTTGGACCTAATCAACTTTATACAACTTGTTCACTTCCACGTGGATTGTGTCCTGTGAAGTCCTCTGCAAGAACACATTCCCGTAAGCTGAGGGATCAGAAAAAATTCACAGGAAAAAATCAGCTGATCCCCAAGGTTCAAAGAGAATAATGCAATAAAGGAAATGCTAACATAAAGAAAACACTGATTTGGCAATAATGTGGCCTTTAGTGCTCCAGCATATTTGTTACCCAGCACATTACCAGAAAGCATAACTTTTTGCTTCGGCACAGGGAGGTACAGCCTGATTCTGAACTACGTGTCAAGTAATTCTCCTCTGTGATAGAACATTTTCAATGTATTGAGTGCATTTAACAAGTGAGGGGTGGAATAAAAAGTGTGTTTGCAGAGAACATTCAGTTGGATATTCAATATTTAATACTGAGGTTAAAGTTAGCCTCTGGTTTTAAGGTTACTTGCTGTTGAGGGTACTTAACCTCTACATTTTGATTCTGTTAACAGTGTGCAGGAAGGGCTGAGGAAAAGCTTCATATCGCTGCCTTGCTGTTTTGATATTTCATAATCCATTCTCACTGTTGTTACCATGCAGGCAATCCTCTGCAAATCCTCAGGCAACACATCATGAATGGTGATTTCTTTTCCCCCTACAAACTATTTACTGAATTCACATTAACAAATGCCCACTGAATTCTGGTTGTCTGACATTATCAGTAAAAGTGCATAAGTGTAAAGGTTTCTAAGGGATTTTTCTTTCTGGGAATACTGAAGCTTCTGGAAAGACCAAAAATTTCTAGAGCCATTTGCCTGGGAATAACCTGAAAATAAATAAAGAAATAAATAAAAATGTATTAGTCAGCCCCAACTTTTGGTTGTCAGACTTTCAGACTACCTTTCACGATTGTCTTCTCCTCCACCTCCATGGAACCTTCTCCTCTTTGCAATTCCCTGCCCACTTTTTTCTTTTGCATCCCACCGCCTACCCACCTGATGTGCTGAATGGGTAATTTCCCTCTCATGTCAGCTCATCCCTGGTCTTTTTTTAGAGCTGCAGAAGGAGTAGAACAACACCAATTAGGCCTACAAATTCTTCAAGGAGTATCATTTAGTATGGAAAAAAAAAAAGCTTCTAATTAAACATTTGTATGTAATTTCCCTCCTATTGTAACATTTCATCAGAACTTTCCCAGCTTAAAATAAACTATCTGGTGACTAATAAGGAGAGGGAGAGATTCAGCTTTAGTTTGCCTCACTTTGTTTAGAGGATTATTCCTCTAGGAAATATTATCATATTCCTTCTTCATGAGAAAAAGTGGACAAACTTTAAGATGCCCCACCCCACATTGTCTGCATTAACTGAGGAAGGGGTTACATCTACAGAATGCTGGATATCCAGTAGCTTGAATAAGTACTGTTTCAAATAATTCATGACTCAGCATAAACAAATACATTGCTTGTAACAGCCATTATATAGGGAAGAAAAGGAAACGCTTAGGAAAAAGAAAAAAAAAAAAAAAAAAAAAAAGGAATTGAGACAATTGAGACAAAGAATGTTAGTGTTAAGTCATGAGTTGTGAGGCACAATTTTTGGTCCCAGGTCAAGACAGTTAATGCTCAGCAGTTATTATCAAGGCAAAAAAAAGTAGAAATTTGGACCTGTGCAATGTATTATATATTTTATAGAAAACAAATTAGGTGGGTATAATACCATTTTATTTTCAAGATCTCCTGTATCTAAAACATGACTATTCACCAACAATTCAAGACTGGAGAAAGAAGGGAGCCAAGCCAATCATTTTACTTCCTGGTCTAAGTGTGTAAAACATCTGTGTATAGAATTTGATGATCGTGGTATGCAGTATAATCATCTGTCTGGCCTGAATATTGTCTCTTGGTGTGTCAAGTGAGAGATGAGAGAACAAATAAATTGTATTTGAAAAGCAGGAGACATTTTGCAATTGGTATGTTCCATTTTTAAATGAAGCTTCTATTGCATTTGGAGGATGCCTCCTCTGCAAATATAAATGGGATGTAGATGTAAGTATAAATAAGCAATTAAATGAAATGCAGCTTCAAAAAGAACAAGAAAATGAGATAAATCATAAGTTCTCCCTTCATTATAACAGGTAACCTTTAGCAGGCAGGAGGTTCTCTTGTGCTCATAAAAACAGGCCCTTTAAAATAGCACCACATATTAATCTTTCACTTAGCAAATTCATCACATATTAATCTTTCACTTAGCAAATTTCAAAAAACCTACTGCCAGTAAGGTCTCTGACAATAGAAACTCCTTGTTTTGCCTTTTTTTTTCTACCATAGTTCGTAAGTCGTTAAAATTATATATGTCCTCCAGTATCCTCATCCAACTTACACATTATCAAGAGAAAATCCTTAAATTTTCGATGCCTAATTACAGTGCCTTTAATTCATCATGGCTTTAAGGTCACTGATGTCTTTCAAGGGGGATTAGGTCTTCCTTGACAGACAGTGTTTTAGGTAGTCTGTGTGGGACCCTTGCTAACCATATAAACAACGCCACTAAAGTAGGCAAAGGCAATTTAAATAACTTTTAAGAGACAGATAGCCTGTTCTGTTTTTGTGAAAATTTGAACTTAGCAAATTATGTCTAAAGCACTTATTTCTTTTTCATGCTCACCATCCAGAAAAAGGAAGGGAGGAAGGAGGTTGACTGAAGCACCGACAGAAGCACCCCTATGTTACGGTGTCTACAGAAGCCCTAGCCTTCCAACACTTGACAGCTGTTCACATCTTCATGTGTTTGCTGTAGGGCTAAGCATACTTGAGTAGGCAACTTTAAAAAGAAATTGTCAAAAAATTCACCTAATTTCCAATATTACAAGACTGGCTGAAAACCTGAAAGCAGGATGATTAATAGCTCTGGGAAAAATAAATAAATAAATAAATAAAATAAAAACTAAATAATAATAATAATAAAAAAGAACACTTGGTTTCATTCTAGTTCTGGATATTTCTGAGTATAATTTCTTTGTATAGGGAATTCATTCAAAGGAAATTTGGCAGTCCTTCCTCCATGTCTTTTCAGCAGGAGCCCCTGTGCTCTAACACATCTTTTTTTTTACTGCAGCGCCCAGCATCTCCTTGTAAGAGAAACAGGGCTGAAACAGACATATCCTAGCTGTGGGTGTTAGCTTGAGATTGAGTCCTTCCTCCTGAAATTTCCATCTACCTGATAGAGATGTTTTCTCCATATGACCTCGCAGTAGCCACATTTTGCTATGAAAATGAAGTTTCCTCTCTGCAGCAGCCACCTTTCCCCTCCTGTTACACTCCAGTACTAACAAAGCTCCATTCAAATTGCTGTTATCTCCAACAGAATGCCTGATCCATAATAAAATATTTGCTTTATCAAGAAACAATGACTCTCTGACCACAAGAGAGTCACAGCCAAGCTAAGCCTGGCATACAGGTCTAGTGGCTGAATTTAATGCTGTGCATCTCTCTTGTAAATCCCTTTTTCTTTGCACCTGTGCATGGGGTTAAAAAGTGATCCTCAAGCTCTGAGACCACCAAGAGAAGGGGCACTAGCTTCTTTCTCCTCCTTCAGGACCAGACCCATCACCACGTAGAGAAGTTGGTCAGTACCTCCTGCCTTGCAGGAGGGATTTCACCTGGAGGTGGAGCTGGGTGAGAACCCGCGACCCCAGATCACACAGGAGCCTCCCTGGGGTGCAACACAGCTGCAGCTCATGGGAATACAAGCCAGCTGACTCAGTTTCTATTTGCATTCTTCCTCACCAAGAATCATACATCCAAATCCCTGTATATTTTGCAAAAAGAAAATGAAAAGGAAGCCTTAAAAACTTTTTAAAACACTTTTTGGGTCCCTCTACTTTCAATAAACTGTAAAATGAACTCTAATACTGTAATTCGCTTCCCTCCAAGCTTTAAAAATAAAGCACCAAGGTATAATTCACGTCGACAATCTTTACACATATCCATGTAACACAATTTATTTTCATCTCCAATTTAAGAATACACTGC
Organism: Oxyura jamaicensis; assembly: GCF_011077185.1. NCBI lineage: Eukaryota > Metazoa > Chordata > Aves > Anseriformes > Anatidae > Oxyura > Oxyura jamaicensis. The sequence continues at coordinate 52,501,233 of NC_048897.1, read as the reverse complement.
TGCACTATTCATTTACCTTAGTACTTCTAGATTTGATGCTTTCAGAAATCTTTCCAGAGTAATCTGCCCTGTAAAACAAACAAAAAGGGGGGCTGGGGGCCAGGAGGGAAGGAGAGGCAAATATTTTATTTTCCCTGGCAGCAAGAACGATAGCAAATTGCAGAGCGCTCTACCTGAGCTCGCTTTCCCCACTCTGTTGTGAACCCTGGTCTCTGGTGTAATGTCTGAGCCGTGGACACTCCAGCTGCTACTGAGCCCTGAGTACCAGGTGTCTTGCAAATTATTCATCCTTCTCTTGTCTGAACGCTACCCCTTACAGCACCTTTGCCATTGTCAAGCCTCGAGTCTACTGTAAGTGAATGTTTTGCCGAGAAGAGCTATTCAATTTTTTTCCAGAGATTGCCTTGACTGCTTGTCCCTCTTTTGTCTGTTTGCTTTCAGTTCTTGACCGAGCAAACACATTTACAGGCAGAGATGTCTTTTCTAACAATGAGCATGAAATGAATATCGTTTCAAATTGCTCCAGTAATCACCAGCATTTGCAGGGGAAACTTCAGCCTGAGACTCATTCGGTCAGTGGACAAGAATAATATCATGGCACAGAAGGGCCCTGTGAAACCCCTCCTGTTCCAGAAGGCAAATATTGAATTCCCAGCATTGTATTTGCAGTAAATGGTGTGTGAGCTGAAACATGTTTGATTTATACATTGAAGCCTTGAGCCTTGGCTGCTTTAGAGTTTCTTTGCACTGCTTCAGCAAACACAGACGTCTCTTGCTCTAATTTTTTTTTTTTTTTTTTTTTGCTAAATAGACAGTGAGGCAAAGATCATCTACAGCAAGAGATGACTCCTGGCTCCTGCATCCCTTGGTAGAAAGCTTTGTGGTGTTTCTTGTCCATCTCCTACTGTCAGGCAATGCCGAGGAGCCTCCTGTTACAGTAGCTGTACAAGGTATCTCGGGACCCCTAATGCCCCAGCTCCAGCCAGTTGCCAGTAACCCACCCAAAATGATGCCTGCAAGGAAGCGTCAGGTCTATCAAAGACAGTGGAGATGATTTCAGGCCCACAGCTCACCATTACTCCCCAGTACCACCTTTAACACAGAGGCTGAACGCAGCCCAGATCAGGACACTTGTCACGAGTCAATTCACACTGTCACAAAGAGCACACCCATCCACTTCTTTGGACAAAATATGAGTGTGTCCCGGATTGTGATGGCAGGACGTTTTACTTGGTTGATGATATTTGTTCTGCTGGATGGCATTCAGCAAAATACCTCCTGGTCCCCTTGGAGCACTTAGCATTTGCCCAGTCTATTTGCTTAGGAATGGCCAGAGATATCTGCATCTGCAGTGAAAATTTCTTGGCAATCAGAAATGCACTCAGGAACCATTTTTCTTGGTTATGGTCTAGCTTATTTATTGAGCAATATAGAACTGGTTCCTGGGGAAGGATGCCCCCCACTGTTCTGGAGGGGTTTTGTTTTGATTTGATTTTCTATGGAAAATCTCCTTAAAAAAGTCAACATGCACTGAAAAATTGGGCTTATAGAGTTAGGGTATCCAGTGCTCGTGAAGACCAGGATCTTCCTGGTACTGGGTGAATCTCTGCCTGTGTAAGGGAATGTACCTGACACATGTTATCCCTCAGATCCTTCAGCTTTTTCTGGCTGGACACATTGCTGTCAAAACGTTGTCCCCTTTTTGTTTGGGGCCACAGCTCTGCAGTATTCCTGGAGGGTGATGAAGGTATTTTTGTTGGCATAGAAATTTGTGTTACTTGCAGCAGGAACAGAATAAAGCATAGAGACTTCACAGGGTCACAGACTCTGATGTGGCTCCCCAGCCAGAAGCACTGACCTGTGCAGAGTCAGTGTGTGGGGAATGGCTCTGCTTAGACTGAGGCAGGATTACAATGCCAGGGGTACATTCACACAAGACCTGGCTCTAAAAAAAGGCTGTAACTAGCTGTGTGACGGTGTTGATGCATCAGCTGAGCTGCACATGACCTCCTTGGGTCTGGAAGCAGTCCACTTATCTTTGCGTGGTGTTGCTAATAAGCCCTGCTTCCTGATCTGAGCTGTCGAGTTGCCAGTCATCTGACCAGTAAATCTGGTTTGCTTATATTTAATCCTGGCTCAGTCTCATTAAGGCTTTGGATTATCAGATCCATACCCCATTGAATGATGCTGTCATCTCTCATAGCCATGAAGTGCTGATTTTTTCCTTTATAGCAACAACTAAGAGAACAAGCCATGGAAAATGTTTCCTTTACCTTATCTCTGATAAGGAAAAATCTGACTGAAAATGTTCCGTCTGCATCCTTAATATCAAGTAGTATTTATCAACATAAATGCTATTTCTCATCAGCCACTCTTCCCTACCATTTCTAAATGCAGCTGATCTTAAATAAACAAGTCCTGACATTCATGCATGGTTAGCACATGCTGTTTATGGCTCTTCCATCACCTAACGCAAGACAAAGACGTACCTGAAAACCAGTAGTCCTAAATTTCAGGTGCTTGGGAGCATAACTGATAAGTAACTGCAGAACAGACAGCTGAGCAAGGTATCCGTAGCCCATTGAAGGATTATGAAAACTGAAGGAGACACCTGTGATATTGTGTTTTCCCATGTGCAGACTACAAATGCCCAAATCAGCTTGCAAAGTTCCATCATTACTAAGGATTGAATTATGTATATTTAAAGGGAGAATTGAATTAATTATATTTTTTGGATTCAAGCTGCATTGCTTGATCAAAATTTTGTAGTAACCTCCTGCTACCTGTGCTGTTCCCTGAACACAGGATTCTGGATGATTAATGTGTTTTGAATCAACCCTGTTGTTCAAGGAAAGTGAGTGGGTCAGGATCTCTGGTACCTCTCCTACAAAGAAAGGCTGAGAGACTAAGAGAGGGGAGATTTAGATTAGAGGTTAGGAGGAAATTCTGCAGTCAGAGGGTGGTGAGGCACTGGAACAGGTTGCCCAGAGAGGTTGGGGATGCCCCATCCCTGGAGGTGTTCGAGGCCAGGCTGGTCTGGCGCCTTGGCCAACCTGATCTAGTGGGTGGCAACCCTGCCCATGGCAGGGGGATTGGAACTGGGTGGTCTTTGGGGTCCCTTCCAACCCGAGCCATTCTGTGATTCTGTGATTTATTGGGCACACCCTCCCTGAAGCATCTGGTATCAGTACTGGTCAGAGGAGTTCTCAAGAGTTCATCAGGGTGAACAGCAATAAGAGTCAATGGGAAAAATCAAACTTGGGAAGAAGAAATCAGCAGAGATATTTTTATAAGCCAGCAGAAACAAGAATCATTTCCCCATTCTCAGCTGGTTTGCATTCACTGGTGCTTCCTGACAGAGTGCAGAGATGCAGGTAACCATGGCAATTAAAGCTAGATGCAGTTTTAGGAACGAGACAAATTTGGGTAGGACTCGTTTCCCATCACAAGCCATATGGAAAAAATGAATCATCCAGGAGAAAAAAGGATCCCAAGAAAAAAAAAAAAAAAGGCAAGGCAGTAATATGCAGGAAGAAAAACCAACTCTTCAGCCATGAGAGCTCCTACCACTGCTCTGAATCCAAATCTCTGGCTCTGGTAGGCACCCACAGCTCAGCAGAAAGCCAAGAAGACTACAGCAGGTTAAAGCTTGCAGGTTTTCCTGACCTGCTGTCAAGGAGTAGCTGATTAGAGCACAACAATCTTTTGATGGAACAGTCAAGGGAAATATTCCCAATTAGCTCATTAGTACAAATCCCATCAGTCTGCCAGTTTTGACAGGGTAAACAGAACCAGAAATTAAGTCTCTGATTCTGCTTGTTTATTTGAAGTTGTATCTATTTTATATAACTTTGCAGTCTTTTTTTACAACTGATGATTGGTTAAAAGAGCTGAGTGAACCTGCAAAAGATGTGATATGTGGAGAAAGCACTGTGGGGTGTGAGTGCAGCGCCCTTAGTGCCCCTGGTGCAATGTCTCCTCTTAACGCTGGGGCTGCAATTCACCAATAATCTGTCAGCTAACATCACATTTTCCTCTCCTATTAGAGAACTCGACGGACTTGAACAGCTCAGTGGGGTGACAGGGTGGACTGCCAGTATTTTAGGGAAGAAATGAAATTTTGACAGTCTCGCAGCTTGGTGGGTCCAAATCCTGGGACAGCTTTGGTCCTTTGGAAACTTGTGCCACTGGGTGGATCTGATTAGCCCTTCTGAAGAAATCTGTCAAAGAAAAATTATTCCTCGTGCTCACAGCTCAGAGTGTTTTCTAGGTTTTAATGCTACAGGAGCTTTCTCTAACTTTGACTGCTTGGAGGGGAGCTGTGACACACTCCTTACACCTTCATTAGTATCACTCATTACAGCAAAGGTTGCCAGGTCATTTGATGCAAAGAGATTAAGCAGTCGTGTCATCCCAGCCCACGTAGAGCATGCCTGCACATGAATCTGAGCCTTTCCCATCGCACGTGGCAGTATTAGCAGACTGAGCAATTAGAAGCCAACCTGGTTTCTCTGTATTCATTATATGTTGCCCTTCAGCAAAGAGAAGTTTGTTGTGTTTTGTGGCTGTAGTCAGAAACGTGTCTCCAACCTTTCCCCTTTCCATGCTAGAGCAACCACCCTGATTCTCTGCACTTATGCTCTGCTGTAATTGGCATTAACAGAGCGTTAACAAGCTGCCAAGGGGCATCCAAACACTCTCTGCTAACCAGCATGAGGACTTAAGGCTGCATGTACAAAACAGAATTAAAAGGATTTCAAATAAAATTGGTTCCTAGCATGGCAGCCTGATTAAGCAAATTTTCATGTCAGTAGCCACTTTTGCCTTGGGGGAAAAGTCAATGCAGTGTCCTGGAAATGTCAGAAGAATAGAGATGAGCTGCACCTTCTTGCAGACTCCCTGCACCAGCTGCAGCTGCTTCTACAGCAGACCGGCTTTCCCAGGGGAGGATCAGCTCATCATTCCCAGAAGTATTTTCATCAGCTGAAAATCTGTCCAGAGATGGCCATGTGGGAGCAGTTTCTCTTGTTCCTTGGACATGCACAGCCTGCGAAGGAAGTCTTAAATTTAACAAACAAATCGAAGTATCTCTGTTGAAGAAGGTAGCACAAGGGGCAACATATTTGACAGCCAAAAATATCCTTAATACAGAAGCAAGAAGGCGCTCACTGTGCCCCCTAAATTTTGATTTCATCCCAAGGCCCATTTTTTTTAATCTTGCTTTCAATAAGAAGGGTGCCAGTTAATTTCTTCCCCCTGCAATAAATCTTTTATAGTTGCCATCTTTACCATAGATGCCATGTGTAACCTCGGACAGGTCACTTGATATACTTGCACCATTTCTGTAGAGTGAGAATGATAATGTCCAATTTGCTTGGTCCACAATGCCTCTTACTCCGTGCATCTGTGTGAATGTGGAATGTGTGCATGTGCATAAACCCTAATAGTACAGCTCTTCCTTGGGGACTCTGGAAGTGTTACTGTTGTGTTTTCAGCAATAGTGATGATGTTGCAACTGCCATCACATCACTGCATAGCGGTTGCTAAACTGTAGTGCTTTTAAGACCCTCTGCTGGGAACAACTCCGAGCAAATTGTGCTGCTGTGGCACACAAATGACAGCCGGGACAGATGCATGTTTGCAGCATGAGACATTTCCCTACATGATATATATGAAAGCAAGCTCAGCCCAAGTGTCATTACAAAACCACTCTCTCAACAGCCCCGTGATGCCACTGAAGGAGGAAAATAAAAAGCTCCTCCTGCACAACATGTGAGCAGTGTGTAGGCATTTGTGCACCAAAAACAAGCCATCGTGAAAAATCCCCAGAGCATATTAGCTATTTGCAGAGCTCTTACACACAGATACAGATGCCTTGCTCAGTATTACTGCATGCCTGGCCCAGCTGCCGTGGGCTCTGAGCTCTCAGTGTGCACAGCTGTGCCTTCTTGGGCAGCCTCCAGAAGGTCTGCTGGGTGCTGTGTCTCTGAACACACCGAGTCCTTTTGAACCAGGCTTGGCATCCTTTAATTAAATGCCTGACTTTGTTCCCTGGAGATGCTAACCAGGCTTTCAGGTTTCACGTTTGATCTGAAATCAGTGGCTGGGGGGCCTGGGAACAGAAGGCGTGTGTGCAGGGACAGCCGTCTGCCACACACATTTCAGCCAGCCCCTGAACATCTCCATTGCCAGCAGACACGTATAGCATTGCCTAGCATGTTTCCCAAAATGCCTGACCTTCAGCTACCTTTAAAAACTCCTCACTAAATTGCACACATGCATTCCTGTGTGTTTACAGCACTTGATCTATTGGAAAAGAGCTTTCTGAACACAAAGATGGATTTTCTCTGGATCATGATTCAGGCATTCAGGTTTGCTTTAATTTTTAGCACGCTTCCATGATGCAGTTTAGGTCCTAGAAAATGTCCAGGCTGAGTAAGGAGAGCAGAGAGATGAGAAGCTGGAATTTCCATCAGGTTGTTATTGAAGACATGCCTGAAGTTCCAAGCTGAACTTTTCCATGGGTTTAGATTAAGGTGTGGAGGGCAAAGGTGAATCTATCCATGCCCGTAACATCTAAAGAATTGGGTACAATGAAGGTCAGGGCTCGAGTCTTGGTTTTAGGCAGAATCACGTTAGTAGTGGCCAAGCACCAAAGTTTTAACCTGATCAAAAGCTGCACTGGGAATTGGACTGGGGTCTTCCAGCTCAAGCTGTTTGACCATTGGCATCTGCTCTGGGCTGCTGGTCTGGGCTGGCCATCTGTCCATGGTGTCTCCAGAATGAGGCCCAACCAATTTAGACTTGGGCACAGGTTTTCTCAATTCCTGAAGTGTTTATCTCTATTTCTGTGGCTGTGGAGGGAATTACAATGTCTGGCTTTTGGAAGGCTAAGCTTCAAAGTTTCAGCTACATTCCCTTCAGATGGCTAAAGTCAGGTGGCACAAATACCAGTTGTAAAGATCCCTGATGTAGTTTGTGTCCTAGGAAGGATTAAAACTTATTGCAAACAGGGACGTTAACTTCCTATACTGCATTAAAAACATTTTACATTCCTATTAAAATTACTAAGGTATTTAATTAAAAAAAAAAAAAAAAAAAAAAAAAAAAAGCCATACTTAAGCCATTATCACATGCAGTTTTTTATATCCACATTTCATGTTGGCAATTCAGGTATAAATTATTACAACATTAGCAGGCCAGTCCTGCCATCTGATCTTTTTTTCACGTCTGAAAGTCAATACTAAATGATGGAGCATTTGAGAAAGCCATGGTTTGTAAATGTTGTGTGATTTCTCCTGCCTTTATGAGGAAAGGAGACAGACACGGTGATTTTACTACTCAAATTTTCCTTCATTCCCCTTTTCCTTGGGATAGCTAACTAAGCTGGCAAGCTGTCAGAATCAGAAAGTGCTGTGCCGGCTCACCAAGGGCAAAAGCACGCGTGTGTATTTAAGTACGCACGCAACCCAGCTGATTCAGAAAACATTAACTGTGGTGTAAAATGAATTCCCTAATGTGGCCTCCTGATAGCTCTGAAAAGGAGGGTTGACACTTTGAGCTATGTCCATGGGATCCTTCTGGAGTAAAATGTCCACCTCAGAGGCTGTGTCATGGCCAATAGCGCCAAGATCTTACTCCTGCCTAGGACTGAAAATTCAATAACACCCTCAGGGGCATGACTTGCTACTGTTGTTTTAACACAACATGGTTGTGTTGAGAATTTGCTTCTGAGCACCTGCTGATGGCATAGGACACAGGTCTGCACCTCTCTGGGCCAGCTGGCTTTCCTCAGGTTAGAAAACCTCTTCCTAAGTAAGGGAATCAAGCATACTGCCATGCATGCCAAAACACATTTCAGTGAAATACCCAAAATAAAAATGTGGGCAGGAGTTCCTCTCAGCAGTTTGGATGAGGCAACAGCAAGAAGCAAGTTGTGCAGGCAGGTTGGAGAGGATTCGGTGCTTTCTGCTGCATCAGGGCTGCACCCTGGCTTATCAAGTTATCCAGTGAATTCCCCACAGCATTCATCTGTAGACCTCCTCTGCTGACCTCCTCTTCAGTGCACATTTTTGTGCCCAAACTGTGAAGTCCGCATGTTTTTATGTCCTTCTGATCTGACCTGCATCTAGGTCTGGCCTCTTGCACAGCCCCCTCCCTATATTTTTTCCTGGTCTGATCCCCCATTTCAGGAGAGACGGTGGAGGAGGAAACCCTGCAAGGTTGGGAGTGCTGCGTTTCATAAGGGAGTGGAGGTGTTACCAGCCCATAAAGTGCTTTGCACACTTTCTCAATGAAGGCACCTCTGGTGGCGTCAACCATGAGGCAGAGTTTGCTGCAGGGTTTGCTTCTTATTGCATCTGTCCAGAAAGGTCAGGAGGGTCCCAGGGGCAGCAGGCTGGCTTCTCTGGTGCCTTTGAATGGGTAAGGGAGCCCGTCTAGCTGAAAGTCACACACCACTTGCCCCCTCTGTGAGCCAAATTTATATTAAGTGTCGACTGAGAAAAGCTGGAATCTGTTTACCTTTGACACACTTCTAATTACTTGAACATGCCCTTCGCTGGGAACACGCTCATTTCCAACTTGCCCCCAACCACACATGCTCTTTTGCCCACTGCCAGCACCACTGAAGGTGGGACACATGGACTGCTTCCATCACCCAGACCAGTTTTTACAAATGTTTATTTGCTTTGATGCTCAGAGCTGCTGATGTTATCACTTTTTTTTTAAACTTTATCTATACTTTCATACAACATTCTAATTGTTTGCCTTCTAAAAACATGGTTTCATTAATTTAATCTTGTACTGCAGAACATTTTATGAGATCTTAAAGAAACTTCATACTGTGCATTAATTTCTTTCCACATAATTGTATTTATATTTCAACAAATAGACTTGAAGTACATTATTATTCTAAAATGAGTGCTAATGGGTTTCAGCACTTTCATGCAGCTAATCGTGCATTTATTTCACAGCTTTGATGGCTCACAAAGACTTCCATTTCTTCATTTACATGAAACAACTGTGAAGGATAAATTAAATGGCTGCTTATTTCATCTACGGATTTTTTTTTCCTGAAAACTCTCCTCAAACAGTCCACTGCTGGTATACAACATGTAATTCCTTCAAAAATGTAGACCTCTGTCAGGAAGACAGTTCCATAAATGAAAAACACAAACCTTCATCCACCCCCCAGCCTGAAAAAAAAAAAAAAAAAAAAAAAAAAAAAAAAAAAAAAAA